>NC_089775.1:3700632-3725632 GCF_040412425.1 Macrobrachium rosenbergii
CGGTAGGGCCATAACAATAGGTATCTCGGATAATTGCTTTATTGCCCTGCTCCAGGCACGTTATACACCGCCAGGGGGGCGGGGGCGGGGGGAGCCTAGGAGGGATGTTATAGGGGTCTCGGAACCCCTAGACACCCCAGGGGTTCCCCACGGGGAGTGGGGACCGAGAGAGAAAGCAAATAACACAGGTAGCGGTGGGGGGGGACCAGTAGGTCCCGTTGATGATACAGTGACTGGAAACTCTGGCAGGAAAAGGGAGAGGGAGAGAGATACAGAGGGAGGGGAGGGGGTGTACGGGTCCTAGGGGAGGGAGCGGGCATGGGGGCATCCCCCCAGGGCAATTGGCACCCTCTACTGGCCGCGATTCGACTCCCAGGGGGGTCGTAAAAACAATGGGTTCTGGGACATGACTGTCATCCGGTGTGACATTGTGATGTCTGCCGGATCTCGTCTCCTCTCCTCCCTCCCCTTCTTCCAGCCCGGGGTCCCAAGCCCCGTTTTAAATGCCTCAACCTCGGCCTAAACGGTTGGCCCCAACCCTTCGGGAACCCCTGGCGAGGAGCGGGGTGGGCCAAATTGCCCAAAACCAGGGGGACATCGGAAGGAACTCTGAGGTCCGACTCACGTGACTCGATACAGGGACGAGAGGGGGATTATTGGCTGCCATTTTTGTAAGAGATTTCCTTCGGGTGTTTTGTGTTATTCTGCGGATTTTTTTCACGATGCTTAAGCCTGTAATGACCTCCCGAAATAGGAGAGTCGATGTCCCCCGAACCGTCTTTTAGGAGATTTTTGAAAGTGTTGGGGAGGGGGTTCGTTTGACGTCTGTCAAAGCGGTTTGAAAAATGATTTTTTCGGGAGGATCCCTGACGAAGTTCAGATCTCCTTCAAGAGACCCTGGTCAAAGTATTATTATTATTATTATTATTATTATTATTATTATTATTATTATTATTATTATTATTATTATTATTATTATTATTATTATCATCCTTCCACACCTATAAGAATCTAGACAAACTCGACGCCCTTCTAGACAGACTGAGCCCCCCATCCCTAGACAGGCTCTGAAGAGTATCTAGATGCTTATAGAAGGTTTATAGAGCGTATTATAGAAGCACTATTTACCGGATGCGTTCCCTCGGGGAACTTTTCGCTTAAGCGGCGGTCTCTTTTCCTTGGTTAAACGGAGCCACTGGCCTGGACTTAACGAGGCCATTTGCCCGTCCCGTGGAGAGAGAGAGAGAGAGAGAGAGAGAGAGAGAGAGAGAGAGAGAGAGAGAGAGGGAAGATTCAGACGCGGAGAATGAGAGATACATAAGAGAGAGAGAGAAAATGGTAAATAAGAGAGAGAGAGAGAGAGAGAGAGAGAGAGAGAGAGAGAGAGAGAGAAGGAAAAGTTCAGACGCGGAGAATGAGAGAGATAAATAAGGAGAGAGAGAGAGAGAGAGAGAATGGTAAATAACAGAGAGGGAGAAATAGAATGAGAGAGAGAGAGAGATAGCAAAAAGTAATAATAAAAGATTGAGGGGCAGAGAGAGAGAGAGAGAGAGAGAGAGAGAGAGAGAGAGAGAGAGAGAGAGAGAGAGATAAGACAGTGTCCAGTCAGCGCACACTGTATTATGTGTGGGGAGATTCTCGGACGGAATTGGTTGAACGAAGCATAAAAAAAGTTGATTTTTGGTTAAAATTTTTAAAATTTATATGGAAGAATGGTTAGATCACAAATAGAACTGGTTAAAATCCGTCTGGACTTTGTTAAGGTCGACTGGAAATTGGTTATATTTCGGAAGCAATTGGTTGAAGTTTGTCGAAAAATTGGTTAAACTCCACTGCAAATTTGTTAAATTCTGGGGTATTAGTTGATGCTTTAGGGAATTGGTTCAGTTCTGTTTGGATACTGATAAATTCTCTTGAAAACCGGTTAAAATTCAGTGGGAATTGGCTGAATTCTTGTAGGAATTTGTTAAGATTAAGTGGCATTGGTTAAATTACAGTATGGGTTGGAAAAATGCTTTGAAAATTGGTTCAAGTCCAGTGGATACTTGGGGAATCCAAATCAGAATTGGTTGTAGCATTTTGGGAATTTTTTCAATTTCTGTGAGAAATTGGTTAAGTTCCACATGGAATTTTATATATATATATTATTATATATATATATATATATATATATATATATATATATATATATATATATATATATATATATATATATATATATATATATATATACATACAGTGAACACCCAATTTGCAACATGGCAAATTTTGACACAACGCAAACACAGGCCAAAGCAGGCTGCGATTGCACAACAAAAGCAACATTGCAATTGCATCGTGCACACAAGAAGAAGAAGAAGAAGAAGAAGCAGAAGAAGAAGTAGTTTAAGGGTGCTCCTTGTTGACAACGGAAAGAGATATTTTAATCATACAGCGTCAGTCAGTAGTCGTAGGACCCGGCCCCCTTTTTGTAGACGACTGCTGGGCAAACACTCCCGCCGCTGCTGCCGCTCTGCCTGGAACGGGAATATTCCCATTCCCGGAATGAGGATGACATTCCCGGAACGGGAATATTCCCGGTGCAGGTTTCAATAGACCTGACTCCGATTAGGTTTCCGTATTCTTCCGAGCAATGTTTGTTTGTTTTTTTTTTTTTTTTTGGGAGGGAATTTTTCTAGAGTCTTTCATTCTCTCTCCAGGGCAGTGCCATCTGGAGGCTTTTGTTGGGGATCTGAGTTACTCTCTCTCTCTCTCTCTCTCTCTCTCTCTCTCTCTCTCTCTCTCTCTCTCTGGAAAACTGGAAAACTGTGTAGTTGGGTAGCCTCTCTCTCTCTCTCTCTCTCTCTCTCTCTGAAAATTGGGTATCTGGGTAGCCCTCACTCTCTCCATCTCTCCCTTCTCTCTCTCTCTCTCTCTCTGTCTGAAAACTGAGGTAACTTGGTAGCAACTCTCTCTCTCTCTCTCTCTCTCTCTCTCTCTCTCTCTCTCTCTCTCTCTCTCTCTCTCTCTCTCATCTTTCTTCCTGACACCGTCCAACAAAGGGAACTGAAATTGACAAATGAGGACATTTTAATATTCACCTTCTACTCCCTTTCTCAAGGAAGAAGAAGAAGAGCATAAGAAGAGAATTCGGATGAAGGAGGAGAGAGAAAGGACGGAGGAACCTCTTATCTCTTCTTCTCTCTCTCTCTCTCGAGCGAACGAGGGAATAGAGGGGAATGAGAGAGAAGAAAGAGAGATTGAGTGGAAACGAAGTTTTCAAGATTTTGCTTCGCGTTGTGAAATCTCGATTAAAATAATTTTGAAAAGAATTAGAATAAAATTATTTCCTTAATTGTTTTGGGCATTTTGGGCATTCTGCAAGATGCCCCCTTCATTCACCATCCATTCCACGAAATGAATGACGCTTTTTGAGCCGTTATCATCATACATCTTTCATTTTTCATTCGAAGGAGAGAAGAAAGTCAATCTTAGGTCGAAAAATCTTGGTAAAAAAAATTTAGAACAAAATTGAAAAAATTATTTTATGATTCATCTTGGGGATTTTGGGCATTCTACAAGGTGCCCACTTCATTCACCATCCATTCCATGAAATGAATAACGCTTTCTGATCCGTTATACATTCTTCATTTCCCATTCACAAGTTGGAGACAGCTTGCTCACACAGACCTGAGACGCGAAAATAAAATAATCCAATATAATTCCCAATAAATACGTAATTATCCCCTCAAATATAATCCCAAACAATCCCGAATAATCCACGGATCGTAATTCCTGCCCTTCGCAGCGTAATCCCCGGAATAACGCCGGTAATTTCGGCAGTAACCACCTGGACACTATAGCGAACGGCGATTCGTTCAGATTAAATTAGGAAAATGGAGTGTTGTGGGAAAAACTCTACGGGTTTGAAACACCAACTTTTAAAATGGGGGTGAATTGTATTGCTGTAGAATAAATCTGTAGTTGTTTTATACAGTTGTATTTTATACATTTTATACAGCTTTATTGGTGGAAATACATTGAAAATACAGCGAGTATAAATAGCCTATATATGTGTATATAAAAATATATGTATATATACATATATATATATATATATATATATTTAAATAGCTTGAATTATAATACAGTTGGGTTATTTGGTTCTTTGTTATATGCATTTTATGCATCTGCATTTGGGTCTGGCCAAGACACGGACGGGTTACCCATTTTATACAGCTGTAGTAGTTTCAATGCATTAAAAATACAATGACGATATCTGTGTATTATATATATATACACATAGCTGTAAGGACTGAAATAAAGTAAAATTTGGTTCTGGTCAACACACGGACGGGTGACCGCTGAGGCTATATATATGTACGATTTAAATACATCATAAAACCCAAACCTTTGCGTGGTTCCTCACCAAAACCTCACCACAACCTCGTCAACCCCTGAGGCACATCGTGACAAAATTTAGCTGAAATACTTTCGTCAGTTTGTGAAATACGAAGAGAAATAGGTGAATAACTGGATAAATGGGAGAGATAGGGAGAAGAGATAAAGAGGAGGGGTAGAAGACAGGTAGGGGAGTTAGTGGAAGGATGGAGGAGGAAGGGAGGGAGAGGAAGGGAGGGGGGAGGAAGAGGGAGTTATGTCAACATACCTCTTAGAGAATCGAATCAGTTTGTGAAATGTGGAGAATATGCAAACAAACAAACAACTGGATAAATGGGAGAGATAGGGAGGAGGGACAAAGAGGGAGGGATTAATGGGAGGGGGAGGGGTTGTGGGAAAGGGGGTGAGGGGTGGGTTATGTTAACATATCACCTCCGGAGTCCAGAGGAAAAATTAAGACGAATTTTGGTGCCTCGAAATGATCTCGCCGCCCTGGGGAAATTTGCCCCAAAACAACTGGCCCTGTTGGCCCCTACCCAGGGCCACCACTGGCCCGGGCCACCCTGGACCATCCTCTTTCCCCCCCAAGTCCAGAGGACCACCCCGGGCCCCCCCAAATCCCCGGCCCACCCCCGGAAAACATATGAATATACCTTTTGTTTCCCTTCTAAATTATTCCTGGGAGGAGAACCACACACTCTCTCTCTCTCTCTCTCTCTCTTTCTCTCCCTTCCTCTTTCTCTCCCTCTCTTTCTCTCCGTCTCAAGGGAACGGGTAATTGTTCTGTAATTGTTTTGTACTTGTCTCCCGTAATTACCACTTCATTCTTCGGTGGTAAACGACGAGGAACGTCGGATAATTGGAGTGGGAGGAAAAATCTTTGTGAGGGAATATAAAAAAAAGATAAAAAATTTATTTTTTTTTTGTCGAAGGATAAAAGATGATTTTGCGGCTTCTCGATGTTCTGGTATTTTATAATTTTTTTTTTTTAGGTTTTATATTTATTGGGATAATCTTTGATATATTTTATATGTTTAAAGTTTTTTTAAAGAATCTTATATATATATATATTTTGTATATTTTATATATTTTATTATACTCTTATAATTCTTGGATTTAATATTGTATCAAAATATTTTATGTATCTTAATTTTTTTATTTTATTGGCTCATTATTTTGATATTTTATTAAAATATTTTATATAATTTAATTTTTTATTTTTATTGGCTTTTGATATTTTATAAAAAATTTGCATATTTTAATTATTGGGTTTATACTTTTGATTGTCAGTATTTATATATTTATATGTTTTATATATTTTATATATACAATTATAACTCTTGACTTTTTTTTTTTTATTAGTACATTATTTTTATATTTTTTTATATTTTACATAAATATTTTTCTAAAACTGAAAATCTTGGAATGAAATTTTCGTAGCTGAGAGAGAGAGAGAGAGAGAGAGAGAGAGAGAGAGAGAGAGAGAGAGAGAGAGAGAGAGAGAGAGAGAGAGAGATTCTCAAAGAATCACTTGTGGAATTTGTAGCTACGAAGGAATAGGAGAGAGAGAGAGAGAGAGAGATTCTCAAAGAATCACCTAAGCATTTTGTAGTTCCGAACTTAGAGAATAGTAAGGAATAGTAGAGAATGAGAGAGAGAGAGAGAGAGAGAGAGAGAGAGAGAGAGAGAGAGAGAGAGAGAGAGAGAGAGAGAACCATCAATTTCCAAAACAGTTTAGCGACAACTCATTCAAAGAGAGATGGACACAGTCATAATACCTAAGTGTAACTCGTGGACCCCCCCACGAAAAAAAGGGGGCCCTCAAAAGGACCTCTCTGAAGCGAATGAAAAGGACTAAGGGGGGGTTCCTTGGGGGTCCTACATCTTCCCCAAGGATCCCCCTGGCCCGTGAGCCCGAAAGGGGATGACAATGGCCACCGTCAGGGTTGATAAATTAGGACCCCCGAATTTTTTTTTTTTTTTCTTTATTCCATTCAAGGCCTCAGGTCTGCTGAGAAAGACGTTGCATTATAGGGTTGGATCTTGAAAAGTTTCTTTTTCTCACTCCTTCTCTCTCTCTCTCTCTCTCTCTCTCTCTCTCTCTCTCTCTCTCTCTCTCTGAGCTTGCGTGAGAGAGGTGGTTTTTGCGCGTGCACGCACGTGCATGTGAGAGAGAGAGAGAGAGAGAGAGAGAATAAAGTTATGAGCCGTGTTCACTTAGCAGAAACAATCTAACTTGATACCTATTCTCTCTCTCTCTCTCTCTCTCTCTCTCTCTCTCTCTCTCTCTCTCTCTCTCTCTCTTACCTTGCGTGATGGTACGCACGCGCTTGTTCGTGTGCATGGGAGAGAGAGAGAGAGAGAGAGAGAGAGAGAGAGAGAGAGAGAGAGAGAGACAGTAATATAAGATGCATTCACTTAGCAGAAAGGGACACTAACTCGATACCTCTCTCTCTCTCTCTCTCTCTCTCTCTCTGTCTCTCGTGTGCGTGCATGGGCGTGTGTGTGTGTGTGTGTGTGTGTGTGTGTGTGTGTGTGAGAGAGAGAGAGAGAGAGAGAGAGAGAGAGAAACAGAAGAAGTATTCACTTAGTAGAAACAGTCTCCAACTCAATACAAGCCCTTCCTCCACTGTCAACAAAGATTCGGGGGCGAAGAAGAGGCGCCCCTGGGCCACTTTCCCACAAGGACCAAAGTCCCAGGGACGCACCACGGGTCTCTGGACCTTAGAGGACCCTGTACTTATGCCCCTGTGGGCCGGGGCCGATTCAATTGCACTTAGATAAGCGGAAAATGAACAATTTCGGCCCAGAAAAGTGACCTCTGAGTAGGATGTCTTTTGATTTTGGGCGCTTTTGGGGGCGGTGTCAGGGGGTCAGGGGTCAAGGTTGGTCACGTGATGCTGTGAGGCAGTGTGTAGACGCCATTTGCAACTGCCAGCAGTTTTTGAAGTTAATCTAATGGCTATAAGACAGTTTTAAATGTGTCGTAACTCTGTTGATATGTCAGTGTTCAGGTGAGGTCATTAGACAGTACTGAAGATATTTCAAATAATTTTTTTTAAGTTTTTCTGTAAAAGGAAACTATTGTGCCGGCTTTGTCTGTCCGTCCGCACTTTTCCTGTCCGCACTTTTTGTGTCGGCACTTTTTCTGTCCGCACTTTTCCCTGTCCGCACTTTTTTCTGTCCGCCGAAAGATAGATCTGTTTTCGGTGGCCTTGATTATACGCTGTAGCGGCTGTACAGAAAACTGTTAATTTTTAGACGGATTAATCTTTAATAATTTTTGGGGTAAAAATAAATTTTATTTGATTTTTTTATCAACAGATTAAAATCACCTTTTTGCTTACATTCTATGTTATGGCCTCTCTCTCTCTCTCTCTCTCTCTCTCTCTCTCTCTCTCTCTCTCTCTCTCTCTCTCTCTCTCTGCAGCCCTGATCGCCTGCCCGCAGGGAGCGATAGTTATGAAAAATGTCCCTCGTATATTGATGGGCCGTGTTTTTGTTGTTTCTTACTTGGGCGTCTATGAATTTTTATCAGTGGGGCCTCTTTCTTTACTTGAAGAGGCTGGCTGGCTCTCTCTCTCTCTCTCTCTCTCTCTCTCTCTCTCTCTCTCTCTCTGTGGCTTTCTCTTGTTCTTTCTCTCTGTCTCTGTTTCTCTATCTCTGTCTCGAGTTAGTTATCAGTTTCACACAAAATGTATCAGTGAGGGTCGTTTTGTCTCTCTCTCTCTCTCTCTCTCTCTCTCTCTCTCTCTCCTCTTTCTCTCTAGCTTTCTATCTCTAGCTTTCGCTCACTTCCTCTCTCTTTCTCTTTCGTATACACGGTCTCTCTCTCTCTCTCTCTCTATTTTACACAAACAAAAGTATATTTGATGAGATTTTTCTTCAACTTATTTCTCTCTCTCTCTCTCTCTCTCTCTCTCTCTCTCTCTCTCTCTCTCTCTCTCTCTCTCTCTCGTCAATGGCGCTATTACCATCGACCACCTGAGGTGTATTGGAGAGAGAGAGAGAGAGAGAGAGAGAGAGAGAGAGAGAGAGAGAGAGAGAATAAGTAAAGAATTTACTTAAATAAGAACTTTATACAAGAATAATTTTCTTAAAACCTTCTGTAAGAAATTAAGCAAATTCATATTGAAGTAAGTTCTAGATTTATATTTGTAGACATTTTTTTTACTTTTTTAGACTTTCTTATGGTCTAGACTTTCGTAGACTTTTCTCGTGTAGACTTTTACTTAGACAACAAGCACTTACTTAAGTAGAACCGTACTTAATCATTATTTTTGAAGGCTTTTTTAGACTTTTTAGACTTTCTTATGGTGTAGACTTTTTAGACATTTTTAGGCGTTTTTAGACGTTCTTATGGCCTAGACTTTCGTAGACTTTTCGTCTAGACTTTTACGTAGAAAATAAGCAATTACATAAGTAGAATCATTACTTAATCCTTATGGTGTAGACTTTTTTTAGACTTTTTGTGGTCTAGACTTTCGTAGACTTTTTCGTCTAGACTTTTACTTATAAAAAATAAGCAATTACCTAAGTAGAACCGTACTTAACCATTATTTTAGTAGACTCTTTTAGACTTTTAGACTTTCTTATAATCTAGACTTTCGTAGACTTTACTCGTCTAGACTCAAACAACCAACATCACCGTAAGTCTGAATTGAACGCGCCGTGGCCTCGAATTCCAATACCTGTTCTAGACTAATTTTTATTTTTTATTTTTTAGACTTTTCAGGTCTAGACTTTTCCAGACTTTCTTTTTAGACTTTCCATTGACGGATGCAAAGGAGGAGGGATGTACAATATTACTCTGGGGCCCTGTTTCGGCGCCGTTTCATTTGTGGCTCCCAAAAATTGGGCTGGTTGATTTTCCGTCTCTCTCTCACTCTCTCTCTCTCTCTATCTCTCTCTCTCTCTATCTTTTTCTCCGCGTTCTTGATGAGCTATTGATGACTTTGATCTGAGAGAGAGAGAGAGAGAGAGAGAGAGAGAGAGAGAGAGAGGGAGAGAGAGAGAGAGAGGGGGCTGTGGAATTGAGAGAGAGAGAGAGAGAGAGGGGAAAGGATCTTGAGCGAGAGAGAGAGTACCTCATAAATTTATCCTTATGGAATCCTACAAAATATCCTACGTAAATCCTTTCAAGATTCTTAAAAAAAATCCTTCAAATATACCTTTGAAATTCTCAATGAAATCCTACTGAAATAATTGTTGAAAATGCCGTGGAATATTCTGCTGACATCCTCTTAAAAATCCTTCAGGAATCCTCCAAAAATCCTACTCGAATCCTACACCCGGACTGTTGAAATCCCTTGAAAATTCCCTGGAATATCTTACTGAAATCCTTGTCAAAGTCCTATGCAATATTCTACACAAATCCTCCAGGAATCCTTCAGAAATCATTGTGGAAATCCTTTGGACAAAGGATTTCCAAAATCGTAAAAATCTCAAGGAATATCCTTCACAAATCCTAAAAAAATTCTATTGTAATCCTACGGAAATCCTTGTATAAATCCCACAGAATATAGTTCGATAATCCTTGTAAAAATCCCAAGGAAAAGTCTTCTGAAATCCCTCAAAAATCCCCATGGAATCCTACAGAAATCCTTGTGAAAATCCTAGGGAAAATCCTACTGAAATCCTGGTAAAAATTCCATGGCAACCCTTCATAAATCTCCCCAAATCCTCCTGGAATCCTACAGCGGGAATCCTTGTATAAATCCCAAGGAATATCCTTCGCAAATCCTTATGAAATTCCCTCGGAATATCCCTTGCAAATCCCCCAAAATCCAACTGGAATCCTACAGAAATCTTTGTGAAAATCCTATGGAAAATCCTACAGAAATCCTTGTGAAAATCCTATGGAAAATCCTACTGAAATCTTAGTAAAATTCCCATGGCAACCCTTCATAAATCCTACTACGAATTTCCCACAACACATTCTGTCCCTGTTGACACCTTTCCCTCAAATCCTCCCAGGGGTATCCTACGGCTTTCCCCCCCCCCAGTAGGGTTCTGCCATCTCCTGGGGGCGGTGGACCTATCCTACTCACCCCCACCCCTGTCCCCCCAAGGCTAGACGTGCGTAACGATTTCCTCTATGCAAATTTGCCACTTGTTTACAAGATTATTAAATCTAATAAGGGCTCTCTCTCTCTCTCTCTCTCTCTCTCTCTCTCTCTCTCTCTCTCTCTCTCTCTCTCTCTCTCTCTCTCTCTTTTCTTTTCTTTAGGAAGCAAGGAGGATTCCTGAGTAGTTTGGTAGAGAGAGAGAGAGAGAGAAGAGAGAGAGAGAGAGAGAGAGAGAGAGAGAGAGAGAGAGAGAGAGAGAGAGAGAGAGAGAGATACCAACCAATATAATACACAGAATTCCATGCCTGCTGCTTCAAGCATAAGACGAAACGTGGCCCCCTCAATTTAGGCAGTTCTCCTGGCCCTCTTATCCTTTAAGTGCCCTTTCTCTCTCTCTCTCTCTCTCTCTCTCTCTCTCTCTCTCTCTCTCTCTCTCTCTCTCTCTCTCTCTCTCTCTCTCTAAGGTGTAAGGTCAACTGGCAGTACATTAACGGCCCATCAAGATTGGCCCACTAGAAGGATTTGCATAATTTGGGTCCTAGGATCCCTTCGCTTGTACAAGGGATTACCCTCTCTCGCCAGGGCGGCAATAGGACTTGTCCTTATCACTCCTAGGACTTCTGTACCTCCTACTACCTCCTACTTCCTACTGCCTCGTGTTGCCTCCGAGAGGTCGACAGATTTCACGCCAAGTTCTTTCCTCTTGAGATTTCAGAGATTCTTCGTATTTTATGGCATAATAATCCTTTTGTTTTGGGTGTAGATAAAGGAGAGAGAGAGAGAGAGAGAGAGAGAGAGAGAGAGAGAGAGAGAGAGAGAAAGCTACGAGCAACAATCATGTTCTTGAAGAATGTGGTGTGACAGAACACCCCAACTCTTTTGACGTAATTTGAAAATACATTAAATCATTTGGCCATCACAAATGACCTATAACAGTCACTTCAGTCATTGAAATCACTGATCAATCACTTCTCAATCACTCACTCAGTGACCTGGGCGTAAAAGGGGGTCTCAGGTGATCGTCAAGTGATCGAGGGAAGCGAAAACTTAAGGGAACTTTGGAAGAAAAGTAAAATAATAAAAAAAGAGAGGATTTATTTATGAACTGGGGCGAACTTCGGTGTCGGAGCGAAGTTTGGGAGCCAAAATTGATGGTTATTTTAGGTTTGAAAGCGAGGAGTACAGTGTGGGTATGTGTCTATCTATCTATCTATCTATCTATCTATCTGTCTACCCTTTATATTGATATATCTTCCTTTATATGGAAATGACTTTCAGATCTAAGATGGGTCTTCTATTGACTAGCAGCACCTTGGGTACATGAAACTTGGTCAACTTCTCTGGGCTGTACCCCGTTCCCGGAAGGGCGTAGGGCCAGCACCCCCATCCCAAAAGATGCCTAAAGGACTGGAGAACTATCTCTATCTATCTCTCCATCTCTGTTTCTCTCTCTCTCTCTCTCTCACCATTTTCTCCAACGATCTCTCCACGCGAAACTGAAATCGAGCAATATAGTTACCATCCCTTACAAGACGCCCCCTTAAAATTCCCCCCTCCCCCCTTCTGGCCCCCTCAGGGGGGTGGTACGTGGACCCACACGGGCGTGAAATGTGCCTCAGGGTTCCCCCTACCCACCACGTAACCCCAGACGCCCCCCTGGCTCCCCGGGCCGCCCAGGGGTCCCCGAAATAAATTTGATCAGGGTCTCTTTATAGAAAAACACAGCGGCGTAAAAGTGAGCCTTGGATGTTGTGGTGGGAAGTTGATGGGTGTCTGAAGGTTTGTCAGCTGCTCTGCGTGGGTGAGAGAGAGAGAGAGAGAGAGAGAGAGAGAGAGAGAGAGAGAGAGAGAGAGAGTTATAGAAATATAGAAAGTGAGAAAGAGAGAGATGAAGTGAGGGAGATTGATACTTATAGATAGTGTAAGTTAGAGTAAGAGAGAGAGAGAGAGAGAGAAAGATAGAGAAAGATAAGAAGGAGAAAAAAATAAGTAGAGAGAGAGAGAGAGAGAGAGAGAGAGAGAGAGAGAGAGAGAGAGAGAGAGAGAGAGAGAGAGAATACCATATTCACCATAACCTTTCTCCAAGCTATCACAGGTCTATCCCACCCCATCCTAAGATAAAGATAAAGAGAGAGAGAGAGAGAGAGAGAGAGAGAGAGAGAGAGAAAGCAGCACAGACGAGATACCATCGAACAATCTAGCCCAACGTCCGCCAGATAGTTCCCAGCTGACCCCTTCGAAGGCCTTTCCTATTTAACATTGATTCCAGACGAGGTGCGAAACTTTGGCCATAAAGAGATCAGGATTCTTTTCGGCCCTGCTCGGTCCTCTCTCTCTCTCTCTCTCTCTCTCTCTCTCTCTCTCTCTCTCTCTCTCTCATCTACAGATATGAAGTCATGCTTTGCCATCTTGCTCAAACACTCACAAACAAGTGCACAAACAAATTTAAAAATGCAGTCACAAACACATGTAATAATGAAGTCACAAACACATGTAAAAATGCAGTCACAAACAAATGCACAAACAAACGTAAAATGCAGTCACAAACAAATGCACAAACATAAAAATGCAGTCACAAACAAATGCACAAACAAATGTAAAAATGCAGTCACAAACAAATCCACAAACAAATGTAAAATTTAGTCACAAACAAATGCACAAACAAATGTAAAATGCAGTCACAAACCAATGTAAAAATGGAATCACAAACAAATGCACAAACGTTCTGACCATGCACTATATGCATACAAACTAATGCATAAACAAATAAAAAAATTGCACACAAACACACAAATGCACAAACGGACACAAACAAATGTCCAAAAGGACACAAACACAAAGAAATGCACAAAAACACACAGACATGCACAAACACATGCACTCAAGCACAAAGATGTACACATACACACAAATGCACAAACTGACACAAGCAAATACACAAACTGACACAAACAAAACACAAAATCCACACATACACAAAAAATGCACAGGAATGCAGCCACAGACACAAACCAAGACAAACAAACGCAGATAAACCTACACAAACACTTGCACAAACAGACACACAAACACGCACAAACTCAGTCTCACAAACTTCCATCCCAGCTGCATCCAATTACGATAAACCCTGTGACGTCACAGGCCCACCTTGCTTAAATATTGCCTATCGCCTATTGATCCTCAGGAGAAGTTCTTCTGGAACTTCTGACTATTTAAGTACTTTTCAAGGATTTTAAAGTATTTTAAAGTATTTTTAAGTATTCTCTATTGTCTTTTAGGGTCTTTTTAAGTATTTTAAGTATCGGGGAAGGGTTCTTGTTTGGCTCTGAGATAGGTTAGAACCAGTTGTCGAGGCTAAAACACACTAAAATTGCTGAGTTCTCAACTGACATTTTAAGTACTTTTTAGGTACTTTTTAAGTATTTTTAAATATTTCTAAGTATTCTATGTTGTCTTTTAGGGTCCTTTTAAGTATTTTAAGTATCAGGGAAGGGTCTGGAATGTTCCTGGATTGGTCCGGGATAGGTTCGAACCAGTAGTCGCTGCTAAAGCACGAATTTTTGCTGAATTTTTTAATGTTTTTTATGAAAATTTCTGTATTTGAATATATTTTATTGTATTTTGATATATTTTAATGTTTTTTATTGTTTTTATTGTATTTTAAGTGTCTGGAATCTTACTGGGTGGCTCTGAGATAGGTTAGAACCAGTGGTCGTTTGCTGAAATCCCAAAAATTGCTGAATTTTTAAAATTTTTAAAATGAAAACTGATGTATTATATTAATATTATATTTTACTGTATTTAAATGCATTCTACATATCAGAAAAGCGTCTCCCCTCTTGCATCTTTCATCCGGGGCATTTCACCCCCAGGGTATCGATTCCGGGGATGGTTTTTTCGGGGCGAAATTTGGCAAAAAGTGGACAGGTTGTTAGGTAGTCAAATCAGGGCGTTAGATTTTGAGGTGAATATTATCTGGAAAATATTTTGGGAACATTTTATATATGGATTTTGCTCTCTCTCTCTCTCTCTCTCTCTCTCTCTCTCTCTCTCTCTCTCTCTCTCTCTCTCTCTCTCTCTTCAACCCACTTTTAATGTATTGTTCCCCGTCAAAATCATTCGTTATTCCCGTCCTTTTGGACGGACTTAGGACCTGTATCTAATGGGATTAGAAAAGTTTCTTGACTCTCTCTCTCTCTCTCTCTCTCTCTCTCTCTCTCTCTCTCTCTCTCTCTCTCTCTCTCTCTCTCCTCACCTAGCTGCAATTCACAACAGTCGAATAACCACCACTCATGTCAATCATCAACGATCCTTCTTTTTGTTTTATCATCAATATTCACTCTTTTATCATTAATGTCCCATAATTCCCTCATTTATCATCATTTATCGCCTGTACACCTTATGAACGTGGCCCCCGGGACGTGACATCAAAGTTTACCGCTTCATCTTCACAAGGGGCACATGGGAGATGCGGCGCGTTCAGTGGACTGGCGAAGGTGACGGAAAACAGTTAGGTTTTATAAGATGTTTTGGATAGATTCTAAGTAGTCGCGTTCAGGAGACTGACAAAGCTGACGTAAAATTGCTCCCTTTTATGGGATATAGATACAGATCATTAGGAGTTGTGTTCAGCTGGTTGGCAAAGCTAGCAGAAAACCGTTACCGTTATCGGGTATTATAGACAGATCACAAACAGCTGCGTTCATAAGGTCCAAAAGACTAACGCAAAACAGCCACCACACAATTTTATAATGATTTTTTCTTGAACTTTCTCCAGGGAATCTTCTCAAACTCATCAGCCTCCGATGAATATTGGGAGCGATTTTATGCCGCAAAAAATAAACTAAAAAACAAAACAAAAGCTGAACAAAAAGAGGGAATGGATCCCTTTCTATCCCAGCTTTATCTAAAATAGGATAAGGGGGGGCGAGGGGGTAAGGAGAAACCCGCCGCCATCTTGGAAAGAACACTGAACCACCACTCCTAAAATAGGCGCGAACTAGATGGCGAAAATTGCCAATAATTTCTTTATTTTCTTTGTTTCAGTTAACTTGTGGTTCGACGGAGACAGTTTTCAGCCTGCACAAACGAACAGCAACACAAACAACGCCCAGACAAACAACGGGGCAGAGATATCGCTTGTGAAAACAACAAGTTGTTCGACCCAATGGCGGCGCCTCAACTTCTGTTGTGGCGGGTGTTGTTAAGGATTCATAAGATAAAATAAGCCGCCTCTTTGAGACCCCTTGGAATATAGTTAGGGACCCCTTAAACCCCCTTCCCCTTAAGGGGGGCCAATATATAGCCCCCTTCCCCCCCTCTTCCTATTCCCCTCCTCCTCCTCCTCTTCTGCCCAATTCAGATAAGAACTTTGGGCCCCAAAACTACACAGTCGACTTTTGGGAAGAAGAAGAATAGGGAGGAAAGTGGATACGGTTCCGAAAGACCGGAAGATAAGTGGGGCGTTTTGTTTACATTGTGTAAGCCGCTGTTTATTTATTGAAAATAACGCTGTTGATTATGGAGATAATTTATTAAATGAGGCTTTTAATTGTGGAGATAATTTATTAAATAAGGCTGTTGATTATGGAGATAATTTATTAAATAAGGCTTTTAATTGTGGAGATAATTTATTAAATAAGGCTTTTAATTATGGAGATAATTTATTAAATAAGGCTTTTAATTATGGAGATTTTATTAAATAATGCTGTTGATTATGGAGAGAATTTATCAAATAATTTAATTATGGAGGTAATTTATTGAATAAGACTTTTAATTATGGCGATAATTTATTAAACAATGCTGTTAATTATGGAGAGAATTTATTAAATGATGCTTTTAATTATCGAGAGAATTTATTGAATAACACTGTTAATTATGGAGATAATTTATTAAATAACGCTGTTAATTAGAGAGATAATTTATTAAATGATGCTGGTAATTATGGAGAGAATTTATTAAATAACGCTGTGTTAATTATGGAGATAATTTATTGAATAAGGCTGTTAATTATAGAGTTTATTAAATAAAGCTGTTAATTATGGAGATAATTTAGATAACACTTAATTATGGAGATAATTTATTAAATAATGCTGTTAACTGAGATAATTTATCGAATAATGTTGTTAATTATGGAGATAATTTATTGAATAACGCTGTTGGTTATGGGGATAGTTGTTTAAATAACGCTGTTAATTATGGGGATAGTTGATTAAATAACGCTGTTAATTATGGAGATAATTTATTAAATAACGCTGTTAATTATGGAGATAATTTTTAAATAACGCTGTTAATTATGGAGATAATTTATTATTCGAACGGATATTTGAACAATCAGTTGCTTGAAAATGGATGTAAACAAACCATCTTCGCTTATCTTCCGGTCTTTCGAGAACACGCCCGGTTTTCTCAGGCCATGAATGAATCTCCTCCTCCTCCTCCTCCTCCTCCTCCTCCTCCTCCTCCTCCTCCTCCTCCTCCTCCTCCTCCTCCTCCTCCTCCTCCTCCTCCTCCTCCTCCTCCTCCTCCTTCTATGTAGTTCTGGGGCCTCCAGGTTCCTTATCTGAATTAGACAGAAGAAGAAGATGAAAGGGTTTGTTTATCTGTTGAATTCGTAATGGTAATCACATTTTAGAAAGTTCAGGAAAGTTCCCTGTATATACAAATCCTTTCACCTGTTTTCCCTGAAACTTTCACTAATTAAAGCCGATACAACAACAATTAAAACAACAACAAAAGGCAGTAAAACAACAACAAAACAACATCTCACTATTCACTGGAGACTGGTGAGTTTGCAAAGGTAGTTAGCGAAAGTTCAAGAAAGTTCCCTATGTACGAAAAACCTTTCACCCGTTCTCCCTGAAACTCTCGGCAATTAAAGCCAAGAAAACAACAAGCAAAACAACGCCACGAGCCACGAAACAACCCTAAAACAACGGCAGAACAACAACATCATTATCAGTCAAGTTGGGACTCAGACTTTGCTGCTAGCCCGGCCGAGTTCAAGAGGTGACTAATGGAGCGGAAAAGCGCTTTGCTCTCTTTGATGAAGTTGAACGCTCCGCTGGACCTTGGACTTGGCTCTCTCTCTCTCTCTCTCTCTCTCTCTCTCTCTCTCTCTCTCTCTCTCTCTCTCTCCGTAGCAGCATCCATCCTCAGCCCCAATTGAATCCGCGGACAATCATATTCAAGCTTCAGTGGCCATTGTTTGTTTATATTTGTGTGTGTTTGTTCGTGTTTGTGCGTTTGTTTGTGTTTGTGCGTTTGTTTCTCTTTGTGTGTGTTTGTTGATCGCCATCTCATATTTACCTTAATTTATCGCCATTCCGAGAATTCCTAAAAGTTCCTAAAATTCCCAAAGTAATTCCGACCTGGGCCAATTCCCACTCCCCCTAAAAAAGTCCCCAAAATTCCCAGAATTCCTTCTGACAGGAATGCAAGCATTTTTAGGCTGTATCAAATGTTAGAGAGTTAATTTGCATATGGAAAATCTCTCTCTCTCTCTCTCTCTCTCTCTCTCTCTCTCTCTCTCTCTCTCTCTCTCTCTCTCTGCTTTCGCAACATTGCAATGAATTCAAGTTTTTTAATTCAATTTTTTCAAATTCATTCCGAATTAATGGACCAATTTCTACCAAATGCAGCGAATTAAGGTCAAGTTTCACCTCTCTCGTTACTGTTTGGGAAAGTGGTTTGGTTTTTTTGGTTTATTTTTGGTTTAATTTTCGGAGTTTGGTTTATTGGTTTTGAATTGGTTTATGAAGGGTGGAAAAAGTCTCAGTTTGTCGTTTATATCTTGGTTTTAATTTTGGTTTTGGTTTGTTGGTTGTGGGTTGGTTTATAGAGGGAGGTTTATTAATGGGTTTAAGGTAAAAAAGTCTCAGTTGGTTTAATACTGGAGTTTGGTGTATTGCTTTTGGGTTGGTTTGTAAGGGGAGATTTAGTGATTGGTTTAAGCCCCAAAAATCCTCAGTTTTTGGTTTATTCATTTGAATTTGGTTTGTAAATAAAGATTTATTGATTAGTTGGGTTTATAAAGAGAGGATTATCTTTTGGTTTGATTTATAAACGGAGGTTTGTCGACCGGTTCAACCCCCAAGAAACCTCATTGGTTTAAATAAATTGTTTTAAAAGATCCAGATTTTGTTTATTGATCGACAACATGTTTTATTTTTGGAGTTGGTTTATAAATGAATGTTTATTTCTTGGTTTGGTTTAAAAATGGAAGGTCTGTTGATCAGTTTAACCCTTTAAAAACCTCACTGGCTCAATGGCATTGGTTTGAAAAGCCAAAATTTGGTTTAATGAGAAACAACCAACGTAATAGGTTTATTTAATGGTTTGGTTTAATAAAGGAAGGTTTATCGAAGGATTTAACCCCTCAAAACCCAATTGGTTTAAAGGAATTGGTTTAAGAAGCCAAAATTTGGTTTAATGAGAAAAACTAGTGTCATATAGCAGCCATGTCACCTTCCCTTTGAAAACCCTCCAAAAACCTCTCACGAATTCGTTCTCTTCTACAGCGAATACAGCTGTATCGGAGCCTCTAAATACAACGAGAATACAGCCATTGTATTCTGCAATGAATCCTCTATTCATTGAATACAATATTGCAATGATGCAATGATTCAGTCGGCCGGAATCACACACAATAGAATCCTCATGAATCTTTGATGACCCTTTGATCAACTGTTGGACTTCGCTGATTAGGTCCGGCGAAGGGAGAGAAAAAAGATTCTGGGATAAAATTGTTTTAGAAATATAATTTTTTCTTGGGGGGTTTTATATCCTTCGATGGTGGGGGCGGTTTCAGTGGATGGTTTATTTTGTGGTTTATGTTTTAAAAAATGTTTTGAGTGGTTTAGATTGGTTTAATATTTTTTTATTAATATTTTTTCATGAATATTTTATGATGCATGAGGCACAGAAATGGGATTCTGGGATAAAATTGTTTTTTGGAGTATAATTTTTTCTTGGGGGATTTTATATCTGCTGATGGTGGGGCCGGTTTCTGTGGATGGTTTATTTTGTGGTTTATGTTTTATAAAATGTTTTCAGTGGTTTAGATTGGTTTAGTTATTTTTTATTAATATTTTTCATGAATATTTTATGATGAGGTAGAGAAAAAAGATTCTGGGATAAAATTGTTTTAGAAATATAATTTTTTCTTGGGGGGTTTTATATCTTTCGATGGTGGGGGCGATGGGTGGTTTATTTTGTGGTTTATGTTTTAAAAAATGTTTTCAGTGGTTTAGATTGGTTTAGTTTTTTATTTTGATTCTGGGATAAAATTGTTTTCGTTATATAATTTTTCTTTAAAAATGTTTTGAGGGGCGGTTTAGTTTATTTTTGGTATTAAAAATTTTTTAGTTATTGGATTATTATTAATATTTTTTCATGAATATTTTTTATGAATATTTTATGAGGTAGAGAAAAAGGATTCTGGGATAAAATTGTTTTAGAAATATAATTTTTTCTTGGGGGGTTTTATATCTTTCGATGGTGGGGGCGGTTTCAGTAGGTGGTTTATTTTGTGGTTTATGTTTTATAAAATGTTTTGATTGGTTTAGATTGGTTTAGTTACTTTTTATTAATATTTTATTATGAATATTTTTATTATGTATGGGGTTGGTTGTGGATTGGTCTCTCTCTCTCTCTCTCTCTCTCTCTCTCTCTCTCTCTCTCTCTCTCTCTCTCTGGACCCAATCCACGTCCAGAGTAGATGATGGATCACACGGAATGGAACCACGCCATTCTCCCATACGACCCGGGCCAGTAATCTAAGCACACACATTCTCTCTCTCTCTCTCTCTCTCTCTCTCTCTCTCTCTCTCTCTCTCTCTCTCTCTCTCTCTCTCTCTCTCTCTCTCTCGCGTTTGATAGGGAATATTTTACTGTGTTTAGGGAACCATTGTCAAAGAGAGAGAAGAGAGAGAGAGAGAGAGAGAGAGAGAGAGAGAGAGAGAGAGAGAGAGAGCAATCCACAAACAAGATCATGATCATGCATCATAAAAATACTCACAATAAAATATTAATAAAAAATTATTAAACCAATCTACACCACTTAAAACATTTTTAAAACATAAACCACAAAATAAACCATCCACTGAAACCGCCCCACCATCGAAAGATATAAAATCCCCCAAGAAAAAATTATAATTAAAAAACAATTTTATCCCAGAATCCCATTTCTGTGCCTCATGCATCATAAAATATTCTTGAAAAAATATTAATAAAAATTAACTAAACCAATCTAAACCACTCAAAACATTTTTAAAACATAAACCACAAAATAAATCATCCACAGAAACCGGCCCCACCATCAGCAGATATAAAATCCCCCAAGAAAAAATTATATTCCAAAAAACAATTTTATCCAAGAATCCCATTTCTGTGCCTCATGCATCATAAAATATTCATGAAAAAATATTAATAAAAAAATATTAAACCAATCTAAACCACTCAAAACATTTTTTTAAAACATAAACCACAAAATAAACCATCCACTGAAACCGCCCCCACCATCGAAAGATATAAAACCCCCCAAGAAAAAATTATATTTCTAAAACAATTTTATCCCAGAATCTTTTTTTCTCTCCCATCCCTGGACCTAATCAGCGAAGTCAACAGTTGATCAAAGGGTCATCAAAGATTCATGATGAATCTATTGTGTGTGATTCCGGCCGACTGAATCATTGCATCATTGCAATATTGTAGTCAATGAATAGAGGATTCATTGCAGAATACAATGACTGTATTCTCGTTGTATTTAGAGGGTCCTATACAGCTGTATTCGCTGTAGAAGAGAACGAATTCGTGAGAGGTTTTTGGAGGTTTTTCAAATGGAAGTTGATCATGGCTGCTATATGACACTAGTTTTTCTCGTTAAACCAAATTTTGGCTTCTTAAACCAAATTCCTTTAAACCAGGTGGGTTTATGAGGGGTTAAACACTTCGATAAACCTTCCTTTATTAAACCAAACCATTAAATAAACCTCTGTTACGATGGTTGTTTCTCATTAAACCAAATTTTGGCTTATCAAACCAGTTCCTTTAAACCAGTGAGAGAGAGAGAGAGAGAGAGAGAGAGAGAGAGAGAGAGAGAGAGAGAGAGAGAGAGAGAGAGAGAGAGAGAGAGAGAGAGAGAGATGTATGTTATATGGAAGAAACCTTTGAAGACTGAACCCGGTGAATGTGAGGAAATGAAGACAAAAATGGTGAAAGAATTCCCGTCAGTTGTCCCTAAATACATACAAATCCTCCTCCATCTCCTCTCCATCTCTTCTCCATCATTTCTCCATCATTTCTCCATCACTTATCGCCGCCATCATTATCTCAATCCGCAGAGACGATGACGAATTTCAGATCTGTGACGGATGATGCGGGAAAATGTCGTTCCCCTGGGGGTGGGGGAGAGAGAGAGAGAGAGAGAGAGAGAGAGAGACAGTGAGATAAGAAGAGAGAGAAAGAGAGAAACAGTAAGATAGGAGAGAGAGAGAGAGACAGTAAGATAGAGAGACAGTGAGATAGGAGAGAGAGAGAGACAGTGAGATAAGAAGAGAGAGAGAGAGAGAGAGAGAGAGAGAGAGAGAGAGAGAGAGTGAGATAAGAAGAGAGAGAAAGAGAGAAACAGTAAGATAGAGAGAGAGAGAGAGACAGTAAGATAGACAGACAGTGAGATAGGAGAGAGAGAGAGAGAGATAGGAGTGAGAGAGGAGAGAGAGAGAGAGAGAGAGCAAGATAGGAGAGAGAGAGACAGTGAGATAAGAAGAGAGAGAGAGAGACAGTAAGATAGGAGAGAGAGAGAGAGTAAGATAGGGGTAGAGAGAGAGAGAGAGAGAGAGAAAGTGAGAAGGAGAGAGAATAACAGGAAGAGAGAGAGAGAGAGACAGAAAGATAGAGCGAAAAAGCGTGAGAAACAGAGGAGAAGAGAGAAAGATAGATAAAGAGAGAGAGAGAGAGATAGAGAGAGAAGAGACTTATAAACACGCCATCACCTTCCACTGCTTTGTACCTCCTCAGAGGCCTCCCTACCTCCTGAGAGGCCTCGGGAGGGAGGGGGCAGAGGGCCGAGGATGATTGTGAGGGATGACCAAACCTCTCCAACGAAGGGCGTGGCCTCTGGGGAGGTATTTCGGCCTCTGGGGAGGTATTTGTCACCCGGGCAAGTGATCTGTCAAAGAGGACTTTGAAGAAACGCTTTTATGGGATGTTATGAAAGGTTGGGTTTCTCTCTCTCTCTCTCTCTCTCTCTCTCTCTCTCTCTCTCTCTTTTACTATTTTTTACTCTCTCTTTGTTTTACTTTTCTCTCTCTATTTTTTCTCTCTCTATTTCTCCCTCTATTTTTACTATTCTCTCTATTTTTCTCTCTCTCTCTCTCTCTCTCTCTCTCTCTCTCTCTCTCTCTACAAATATCTTAATATTTCTCTCTCTGTCTCCTTTCCTAATCTCTCTCTCTCTCTCTCTCTCTCTCTCTCTCTCTCTCTCTCTCTCTCTCTCTCTCTCTCTCCTCCGCCCATATGGCGTGAGCCCGTTCCAACATCTTGCTTAGGCGTGAATTATTCAGCCAAATATCTCAGACGGAGGACCATAGACGACCTCTACGAGGCCTCCGGAGGGCCTCTGGGAGGTAGGGGGCCTCTGGGAGGCCTCCTCCCCCTCGAGTGGCCCTCTAAAGTGGCCCTCTAGTGGCCCTGTGGTTATAAGGGACAGATGGCCCGGGTCGGTGGAGCTGAAGAATGATCATTGGGCGGGTTCAGTTCAAATTCTAATGAGGGGGTTGGTGGTGGGGGTGTCTCTCTCTCTCTCTCTCTCTCTCTCTCTCTCTCTCTCTCTCTCTCTCTCTCTCTCTCTCAGTCTGTCTGTCTGTCTGTCTGTCTGTCTCTCTCTCTCTCTCTCTCTCTCTCTCTCTCTCTCTCTCTCTCTCTCTCTCTGTAACCAAAGCTCTCTTTTTCCCCTTCTTTCTATAAATATCTCTCTCTCTCTTATGTGTCTGTGTGTGTTAGAGAGAGAGAGAGAGAGAGAGAGAGAGAGAGAGAGAGAGAGAGAGAGAGAGAGAGAGAGAGAGAGATAATATCGACAAGCCATACACAAACCAGGAGGAGTGTCTGAGGTCACAGGTGGGCCCCGAAATAAGCCAAATATTTCCGAATTAGTGTCAGAATTGTACGTTTTTGGGGGATGGACCCCTTAGCCTCCCCCCTATCCCCCCCAGGGGCATGGGGACGGGGGTGGGCTAACATTTGTCACTGATAGGCCCTAAAGAGCTTTGGGAGAGAGAGAGAGAGAGAGAGAGAGAGAGAGAGAGAGAGAGAGAGAGAGAGAGAGAGAGAGAGAGAGAGAGTTTTTCTTACTTGTTTATCCCAAACTTGGGCCAAAAATAAGTTTTTTGGAAAGAACTTCCATTTATTTAGGTTTGTGTAATAAGTTGACGCATCTTTCTATCTCCGCTTTCTCTCTCCTTATTGGTCACCCATCCAAGGCCTGACCAGACCCGAAGGAACAGAGAATGGTCTTAGGAAATTTGAGCAAAATACGTCAACAGGGTCTTGAGGAATTTGACAAAAAAATGAACCTCTGGAATTAGTGAGTAAAAGAGATATATATTATTTTGTTTGTGTTCAAACTTTCTGTAACTGTTTGTTTGGCGTCACTGTTTGTTTGAACAAAGTTTGGGTGAGTTTCTCCAACAAACAAACAAACTGTTCTCAACAAAGAAGGAGAGGATTTCTCCACCATCAGAAATTTCGAATGAATGAGTAAAAGAGATATGTACATTATCTTGTTTGTGCTTAAACTTTGTGAATTTGTTTGTTAGTCAACAGTTCCTGTTTGTTCAAAGTTTGGTGGAGTTTCTCCAACAAACAAACAAACAATTCCCCAACAAAGAAGGAGAAGAAGATTCCAGGAGACTCCTCCACCACCATCAGGAATTCCACATCCGGGTAACCGCCAGCTGACCAACTGACCTTTCATTTCCATCTCAATTTTTCCCGGAAGAACTTGTCCTTTTCGTGGGCGTTTTGGGGGGTCCTAGACCCCTAGGGGGGCGTGGGAGGTGGGGGAGGGGGTGAGGGAGATGTGGGAAGAGAGAGAGAGAGAGAGAGAGACCACAGCTTGTCGAAACCATCTGTCAATTCTGACTTTTATTAAGGTCATGCCGAGACCTGCGACGGTCCAGGCGATATTGCCCCGAATTTCTGGCCCCTTCCGAGGACCCCTTGAGGGTACGAGGTGGGGTTTAGGGGTGTAGGCCCCTCCCCTACACGTGCCCCGACCTCCCGGTGCTCGTTTGGGCCCTCCCTGCTCCTTAAGAAGGGGGAGAAAGCCCCCTTTTTTTAGGGGGTAACAGATTTTGGTAAGAAGTGCTGAGTGGTGATATTCGCGTCGGAGCTTCAAAGTGAGGCCGAGATGGAGAGCATTGTGGCTCATGAAATTGAATGTAGGTCTCTCTCTCTCTCTCTCTCTCTCTCTCTCTCTCTCTCTCTCTCTCTCTCTCTCTCTCTCTCTCTCTTTATTTTCTCTGTTTCTCTTACTTTTCTCTCTCTTTATTTTT
>NC_089775.1:3733132-3745632 GCF_040412425.1 Macrobrachium rosenbergii
CATTAATGTACTGGGGGGCATTTATTAACTACGGCGGTTCATATACCTGACACTTGTGGACTAGAACCAGTCGACAATATGCGTGTGGTCATTTAATTAAAAGGCCTTTGTATTTGTTTATTGTTTAAGTCATATATATATATATATATATATTCTTATTAAATATATTTATTCATATACCAATATATTTACTCATCTGTACCTGATCTCATAAACACAACTTTTACCGTCAAGCCATCCAGCACGACCGCTAATCCTCTAAACACCTTTATCCCCCCTTTTGGCAGGACGTGGGCTTGAATAATTTGGCGGGAGGGGACACTAAAGACCTAATTGACCGACTGGCAGCGAACAATGGTCACCCATCCGGACAATGACCGACCTGTTTGTAAATAATCAGGGCAAACGTTTCGGGTGGGAGCTGTTGCAATCATCAGGTGGATTGTCAGATTGGATTATGGAGCATTATGGGAGTATGTTGAATGGGTTTTTGGAGGTTGGATGGATTTGTTTGTGTGCCTGTCTCTCTCTCTCTCTCTCTCTCTCTCTCTCTCTCTCTCTCTCTCTCTCTCTCTCTCTCTATCTATATATATATATATATATATATATATATATATATATATATATATATATATATATATATATATATATATATATTTAAAGAATAGGAGACAAGAGAGAGAGAGAGAGAGAGATAAACATAAGAGAGATAAATATATAATACAATAGAAAGAGATAATATATATATATATATATATATATATATATATATATATATATATAAGAGAGAGAGAGAGAGAGAGAGAGAGAGAGAGATAAACATAAACACAAGACAAAGACAACCAGATTAAAGAGAGACATATCCAAACAACTCTCTCTCTCTCTCTCTCTCTCTCTCTCTCTCTCTCTCTCTCTCCTCTCTTTTACCCATCAGCAGTGATGGACTTCCTCGGCGCTATCTATTGCACCGCCCGCTGACTAATTCCTGCTCTTATTGCGGCTATAATTCAGGGTGTTAATATTAGAAGAAGAAGAAGACGTCTCTCTCTCTCTCTCTCTCTCTCTCTCTCTCTCTCTCTCTCTCTCTCTCTCTCTCTCTCTCTCTCTTTGGCGTATGTTTCTCCCATTACTGAAAGGGTTAATGAGTTTTTCAACAAATGAGAGAGAGAGAGGTGAAAGAGATAGAGAGAGAGAAAGTGAAAGAGGAACAGGATGAGAGAGAGAGAGAGAGAGAGAGAGAGAGAGAGAGAGAGAGAGAGAGAGAGAGAGAGAGAGAGAGAGATTATACTTCCCGTCAGCCAATATTGAACTGCCAAACTTTGATTAACAAGATATTTTAATCAAACTTGTTGGTCAGGATAGAATATGGTATGGGAGATCTCTCTCTCTCTCTCTCTCTCTCTCTCTCTCTCTCTCTCTCTCTCTCTCTCTCTCTCTCTCTCTCTCTCTTTCACACACTCTCTCTCTCTCTCTCTCGAAGAAAGCTCAACAACTAAATTGAAAACTTTCCCCAATGGAAGTTACTCACATCAAAGAGGGCCTCTGTTTATTCACCTGAGATTCTCTTCTCCTGGAGGAGGGGAGTTAAGGGGGAGTCTATGGCTCTCCCCTAGGGCGCCCTGGTGGCCCCTGGGGCCTCCTGTGGCCTCGTAGGGGCTTCTAGGGGCGTCGGAACGTCGGAGAGAAAGAAGGAAGACGTAGGCTCTGGTGTTTACCCAAATTTCTCGAGAACCGATAGACCTATTTCGATGAGATTTGGAGGGTGGGTGGGCCATGTGCCAAGGAAGGGTCGGGAGGAGTTTGGAGTGGGTTGGGCATTTCGGGATCGATCCCAGGACCCCGGAGATTCGAGGTGGGCCACCTACCGCTGGGCTGTGATACTGAGAGCTTGTGTTTTCATAAATTTTGTTTATTTTTGTTTGTTTGTTTATTTCTTTTCAGAATGAGTAAACAACTTTCTCGGAAGGTATCTGTTGCTCAGAGAGAGAGAGAGAGAGAGAGAGAGAGAGAGAGAGAGAGAGAGAGATCCCCACTCCATTAGCATAACATTCGGTCTACAAGACACCACAACTCTACGAGATAAGAAAAAAAAAAAGTAAGCCAACTTCCGGTGCATTTGGGCAATTTAATACCTTGTCATTGACGGCCCCATTCATCTATCGGGGTCAGGGGGGTCCTTGGACTCCCCCCCCCGGGCCAAATTCCAGCCGAAAAAAGGGGGGGGCGAAAGGTGACCAAAAGTTTAGTTTTGTTCCCTATAGTCAGGAAAGCATAGGTGGAATTTTGGGATGGTCCCCTGGGCTTAAATGATTTTGGCCCTTGTATCCTGTGGCTATAAAGACGTAAATGGCCAGGGGTATGACTTACAAGCCCTCTCCTCTTGGGGGCTAAAGCACCCGAATTCAGCCCTTAGGGAAAGGGGCATAGGGCCTAAACCCCCCCGCCCCCAGTCCTCCAAAACCATCGCAGTACCGAACTGATATTTATGTCCCAACTCCGCAGCTCCTGAACGCGTCGCGGCGATGACGGAGAGTTTTGAGTCTTTTTCCCGTGTGTTTTTCGTGTGTTTTGGCGAGTTTTTCCTCGCCCTCCCCCTGAAAAAACACCCCCAATGCTTGGTCTGACTCGCCGGGGCTCAGGAATGCATTGCGAGGGCTGAGTTGTGCAATGATTGCAATGTTTGTGTGTCTGCAACATCGCGGGAAATGGAGAAAGTTTTGCCCGAGGCGCCTCTGGGCGAACGGCTTTCCGTTCGCCTTTGCGAGGTGCTGAACGCCTGATTGATTTGGTGAATGGGAGATGGTGTGAGAGAGAGAGAGAGAGAGAGAGAGAGAGAGAGAGAGCGAGAGGGAGTGAGAAAGCTGTATTACTTTCTGTGAGCGAAAGCTGCATTTTTTTGAGAGAGAGAGAGAAAACTGTATCATTTTATATAGAGAGAAAAAGAGATAGGGTAGGCAGTATTATTTTATATTTAAAGAGAGAAAAGAGATATTTGACATAGAGAGAAAGAGTTAGAGAGAGAGAGAAAGCTATTATTTGACATAGAGAAAGAGATAGAGAGAGAGAGAGAAAGAGAGAGAGAGAGAGAGAGAGAATGAATGCATAATGACACGTGCAAAGGCCGAAGTTTTAATTGGTAGGAAATATTCTGGCCATAAGGTTTCGCACATTAGTGTATTACTCTGTCCGCTGGAAATAAGTCGAATATTTTTTCTCTCTCTCTCTCTCTCTCTCTCTCTCTCTCTCTCTCTCTCTCTCTCTCTCTCTCTCCCTGCGTCGTCCCTCTATCTCATCGTCCCATAAAAACCATCTTTATTTCCATAGTTTATCAAACTTCGCCTCACAATCGCCACTTCAGAAACCATTACATTCCGATACTTCCTCATTTAAGAGATATAAGTTGGGCAAAGTTAACACAGGAGACTTTTCTTCCATCTCTCTCTCTCTCTCTCTCTCTCTCTCTCTCTCTCTCTCTCTCTCTCTCAACTGTCAAATTCATACACAGTCGAAATGTCTTCTCCTCTCTCTCTCTCTCTCAACTGTCAAATTCATACACTGTCGCAATGTCTATCACATATTTATCTGTTTCTCTCCATTTTCTCCCTTTTAACTCATTCCATTCCGCGTAATTTTGACGTCCATTTATTCCTGTCGTTTTTATGTATGTCTAGTAGACGGGAGGTAGACAGGAGGTGGGAAATTTAGACGGGAAACCGTCTAAAATATTGGTAATTTCAGCAGTATTTTTCCAAGTCCAGCCATTCTATGTCCAATACTATTACAGATTTTAATAATTTCTATTTAATTCTATGGACGGATTCCCGTCTAATTTTAGATGAACATTATCTCCCGTCTACCCGCGACGCAAGAGGACGACGGTAGACGGAAGATTTAGACGGAAAAACCGTCTAAAATAATAATAATATTAAGATGATTTTTCCTGTCACGCCATTCTCTGTCCAATTCAATTAAAGATTTTAATGTTTTCTTTATAATTCTCTGGACGGATCCCGTCTAAATTTAGTCGAGGATTATCTCCCGTCTACCCGCGACGCAAGAGGACGACGGTAGACGGAAGATTTAGACGGGAAAACCGTCTAAAACGCAGAAAATGATAGAATCATTTTACCCTGAATCTTTTATAGCACCATTGATCTGACAATGATTTATATCAATTTCGCCTCGAAAATTTTGTTCCGCGTTTTTGTTAGCGGTGGGATTTGGAGAGAGAGAGAGAGAGAGAGAGAGAGAGAGAGAGAGAGAGAGATTGAAAATGTGCGTGCAACCTTTGACTATAGCAGGCAGCAGACCCAGGCCATCTTAATTGCTACGAACAATAAACATTCTCTCTCTCTCTCTCTCTCTCTCTCTCTCTCTCTCTCTCTCTCTCTCTCTCTCTCTCTCTCTCTCTCTCTCTCTCTCTCTCCTCTGACCCAGGGGCCAATTTAAGGTCTTGCTCTCGCAATAAATCGAAATAAGGCGGAATTTGTGGGCCGTTGTTATCATAATTTGGCCGTACCGATGCAGAATGAGAGAGAGAGAGAGAGAGAGAGAGAGAGAGAGAGAGAGAAAGTAGAGGTGATAAAGATAGACAGACAGTCAGAGAGAGAGAGAGTTAGAAAAATTTCTGTACTTTTATAGTGATAAAGAAAGACAGACAGTCAGAGAGAGAGAGAGAGAGAGAGAGATTAGACAGAAAGTCAGAGAGAGAGAGAGAGAGAGAGTACTTTTATAGTGAGAGAGAAAAGATAGAGATGATAAAGATTGACTTCAGAGAGAGAGAGAGAGAGAGAGAGAGAAAAAAATTTCTATACTTTTATAGAGAAAGAGAAAAAGATTTATTGTATTCTTGAGAGAGAGAGAGAGAGGTGATAAAGATAGATAGACAGTCAGAGAGAGAGAGAGAGAGAGAGATAAAAATTTCTGTACTTTTATAGAGAAAGAGAGAAAGATTTATTGTATTATTGAGAGAGAGAGAGATAGAGAGAGAATTCTATATTCTCATAAAGAGAATAAGATTTATTGTCCTCTAGAGAGAGAGAGAGAGAGAGATAGAGACAGAGATCTCCCTCTCTCCCTCTCCAACCCTTCCCTCAACACTAATCCCCTCCTCCAACACTCCCCCAACAATCTCCCCCAATCCTGGAGGAGGAAGAGGAGGAGGAGGTTAAACCCAGTTATGCAAAGCCGCGAACCTTACACTAATCGCCCTTCCCAAGCTGACCAGATTGTGTAAGGTAACCCCTCCCCTTTAGTGACAGATTCAATTCCCCATTATCGAAATAGGGGTGTGTGTGTGTGATTTCTAGGGGGTCTTAGGGGGCTTGTTAAAGGGGGTCCTAGACCCCCATTTTAGGAAAGGGGGTGGGTACTTGGTGGTGGGCCAATCACAGATTGATTTGGGTAATGGGTCAAGACAAATCCAGATGTATTTGGAGATAAGATATTTTGAATTGTTTTTGCTTTTGTGTGATTTCTAGGGGGTCCTAGCCCCCCATTTTAGGGAAAGGGGGGGGGCTTTGGTGGGCCAATCACGGATTGATTTGGGTAATGGGTCAAAGTAAATCTAGAGATAAGGGATGCATATTGTCGCGATATTTCCAATTGTTGTTGCCGCGTATCAATAGCGTTGCAGCCGAAATCCCCGTCCCCATTCCATTAAGCAAAGGATATAGACCATATTTTATAGATATTTCATAGATATTCCATAGGAATTTCATAGGTATTCCATCAATTTTTCATAGATATTCACTCTTGCATCTTTTGCCCAGACGCCAGCCTGCGCCAGAATGCCTCGCGCCGTAATCTGACCCAGACATTTCATTACAGCCATTTCGACGAATATTTTCTGTAATTTTCTGTATCTTGTTACAGAGGGGAGCGTCGCCCCCTGTAACCTTTCCCTTTAAGGAGCGCGATGAAAAATAGTACAAAGATATTCCGGCCCGGAATGTATTTATCCGGGAATATTTTTCATATTTTTCCGCGGCGTAATCTGAAGATCAGATCAGATTTTATAGGTCCTGTGATATTTAAACCTTTTAATAATCATATTTTTTTATTTATTTCTTTTAATATTTTAATATTTTCATATACAAAAATAAAAGAAATCGGATATCTTTATTTTTAGGTTAAAAAAAATGATTGAATTGTGATTGATTGTTAATGACATTCGACGATTTTTGAACTTTTTATGAGTTTTTATCAGTTATTTGCCATGAAAATGTATCAGTTAATTACAGTAAGTATATTGGTTGATTTAGGTAAATATATTGGCTAATTTAAGTTAAATGTATTGAATAATTCTAGGTAAATTTATTAGTTAAATACAGTAAACATATTAGTTAATTAAGGAAATTATAAGTTAATTACAGTAAATATATCAGTTAATAACAGTAAATATATTAGTTAATTAAAGAAAATTTACCAGTTAATTACAGGAAATTTATTAGGTAATTACAGGAACTGTATTAGTTAATTATAGTAAATATATTAGTAAATTACAGTACATTTATCCGTTAATTACAGGAAATACATTAGTTAATTACGTTAAATTTATCAGTTAATTACAGGAAATATATTGGTTAAATTAAGTGCCAATACACTGAATCGCTCTAGATAAATATATCAGTTAATTACAGTAGTATATTCCAGTTATGGTTTAAAAATATGATTCAGTTATCAGTTTATTCCAATTCTGATGTAAGATTATCATTTAATTATCAATTTATTCCAATTATGATTTAAAATTATGATTTAATTATCAGTTTATTCCAGTTCTGATTTAAAACTATGATTCAGTTATGAATTTATTCCAATTATGATTTAAAATTATGATTCAGTATAAGTTTATTCCAATTCTGATTTAAAAATATGATTTAGTTATCAGTTTATTTCAGTTCTGATTTAAAATTATGATTAAATTATCAGTTTATTCCAATTCTGATTTAAAAATATGACTCAGTTATCAATTTATTCCAATTATGATTTAAAAATATGATTAATTATCAGTTTATTCCAATTATGATTTAAAAATCTGATTCAGTTATCAGTTTATTCCAATTCTGATGTAAAATTATAATTTAATTATCAATTTATCCCAATTCTGATTTAGAATTATGATTCAGTTATCAGTTTATTCCAATTATGATTTAAAATTATGATTTAATTATTAATTTACTCCAATTCTGATTTAAAATTATGTTTCAATTATCAGTTTATTCCAATTCCGATTTAAAAATATGATTCAGTTATCAGTTTATTCCAATCCTGATTTAAAAAGATGATTTAATTATCAATTTATTCCAATTGTGATTTTAAAAAATTATTCAATTATCAGTGCATTCCAATCTTGATTTAAAATTATGTTTCAATTATCAGTTGATTCCAATTCTGATTTAAAAATATGATTCACTTATCAGTGTATTCCAATTCTGATTTAAAAAGATGATTTAATTATCAATTTATTCTAACTATGATTTTTAAAAATTATTCAGTTATCAGTGTATTCCAATTTTGATTTAAAATATGATTCAATTATATTCCAATTCTGATTTAAAAATATGATCCAATTATGAGTTTATTCCAATTCTGATTTAAAAATATGACTCAATCATGAGTTTATTCTAATTTTGATTTAAAAATATGACTCAGTCATCAATTTATTCCAATTCCGATTTAAAATTATGATTTAATTATCAATTTATTCCAATTCAGATCTAAAATTATGATTCAGTTATCAGGTTATTCCAATCATGATTTAAAAATACGATCCAATTATCACAGATATTATTACCTGAAGCCAGATATAATATCTCAGCCCACCTGTCATTGACCTGCCCAGGTTAATGGAGGAAATGGGGTTTTATCTCACCTGGATTAGGATTTATCTGGATCCTGACTGACAGAGAGAGAGAGAGAGAGAGAGAGAGAGAGAGAGAGAATATATATATTTATTTGTCACCAAATTTTCATCTCTTTCCCCTTTCATTCTATTTTGTTGTGTCTCCATTTTTACTCGACACCTCTCTCTCTCTTTCTCTCCCCTATTCAACCTTCTGGAGTTAATCTCTCTCTCTCCCTCTCTCTCTCTTTCTCTCTTTCTCTCTGTCTCTCTGTCTGTGTGTGAAAGCGAGAGGGGAAGAGGAAGGTAAAGATGTAAAGCGGATTAAGAGGAACAATTGATAAACACGGTGGAAAGGTTAAATAGAGAACGATGTGGTGGGAGAGATTATTATTATTATTATTATTATTATTATTATTATTATTATTATTATTATTATTATTATTATTCCTGCTTCCCCAGTTCCTGCAACTTCTCCCAAACATCCCCAATCCCGTCCCCACAACCCCCACCCCACCTCACCAATCCCCACCCCCAATCATCCCACAATCCATTCCAATCACCTAGGGGGGCCTCTAACCCCCCTGGGACCCCTAGGGGGGCTCCAACCCCCCCTTAAAATCATTATCGTATCGGCATCAGGTGGGATTATACTGACAGCCGTGATCTTGGCTGGGAGATACGAGCAGGTAATTAATAATTTGTTGTCAATGACGAGAGACCTTGTTGCTGTTTCTGCTGGTGGTGCTGTTAAGTCTGCCGAGTCACGGCAGGTCTGTGCTGTGATGCTGTGTTGTCTTGTCACAGCGGGGTCTGCTGTGATGCAGCGTTGAGTTGAGTTTTTCATAATGCGTCTGTGAATGTGTATATTTAGAATTTTGATTGACACAGCATTTTAACCTGTTAACACAGCATTTACGATCAAATATAGCGTTTTAACAGCAGCTGTGATGCAGCATTAAATTAACTATGTTTTGATAAAGCACCTGTTATTTATTTTGTTAAGTTTTCACAGCATTTGGCCGTCCGTTAACACAGCATTTTGTAACAGCTTTACCCCCTAGAATGGCTGTTTTAACGGGTGCTGTGAAACAGCATTAAATTAAGTATGTTTTGATTCAGCAGCTGTGAATATGTATATATAAATAAACTTCTGTTAACACAGCATTCTCTCTCTCTCTCTCTCTCTCTCTCTCTCTCTCTCTCTCTCTCTCCTTGTCTGTCTCTCTCTCTCTCTCCCTGTCTCTATGAAGTCAGGAATAACAATTACTGTTTTGGCCATCAAAGCTCTCTCTCTCTCTCTCTCTCTCTCTCTCTCTCTCTCTCTCTCTCTCTCTCTCTCTCTCTCTCTCTCTCCCCACGTCATTCAATCACAGTATATTCGTCCGAGGGCCACCCGTCCGAAATAATCTAATACGCTCTCTCTCTCTCTCTCTCTCTCTCTCTCTCTCTCTCTCTCTCTCTCTCTCTCTCTCTCTCTCTCTCTCTGGCGGCACTTCCGCTACAGTAGACATCGCTTGTGGTGTCCGTAATGGGTACGGTTAAATTGGACACTTGGTACCCACCCCTACCCCCCATTCGCCCCCTTTAATGTGACGTTTGTAATGGTGGTAGCGCCGTTTTGCGCTACCGATAGCGCTGGGTTGTTTTATCCAGGTAGCGCTGTTGTTTTTCCCGGTAGCGCTCTTGGCTTTCAGGAAGGCGTTGTTTTTCCCATGAAATGGCAGTTTCTTTCTCCTCTAGCGCTGTTGTTTCGGTGTTGTTGCGCTGCCGATAGCGCTGTTGTTCGGCCGCCGTGTAGTAGTGGTGTTGGTTTTGTCGTAGAGGGCTGGTTGTTTTTTTTTTTGTTTTGTTCGGCTTCTAGAGCTGTTGTTGCGCTAGATAGCGCTGTTGTTCTGCCATACAGCACGGTTGTTTTTCCCCCGTGTGGCGCTGTTGTTGCTCTGTCAGTAGCGATGTCGTTTGGCTTAGTAGCGCTCTAAGCTTTCTGTTTAGCGCGGCTAGTTGTTTCTCCTTTGGTAGCATTGTTGTTTTTCCAAGTAGCGGTGCTTCCAGGAAAAACAACATCACTCTCTCTCTCTCTCTCTCCAAACATTTTACCATGTTTTTTTGACAGGTTGTTTCGCCATAACGTTGTTTTCCTAATGCTGTTTCGACGTGGTATCAGTTAAGATTTATAACTTTGCCACATTCTCTCTCTCTCTCTCTCTCTCTCTCTCTCTCTCCTCAAACACAAAAAAACTCTCCCTTCTATCTCAAAGCTCTGTCGTCTTAAGCCCATTCACCTGTACGCCCCCCAAGAAAAAAATCCCCCAAAAAAACTCCCCTCCCCCCCAAAAAAAAAACTCTAGCCCAGGGTAAACCATTGTCTTCCCAACCGCCATTGTCTCTCTCTCTCTCTCTCTCTCTCTCTCTCTCTCTCTCTCTCTCTCTCTCTCTTCTTCTTCAGTCTCTCATAGTTTTTCTCTTTCTCCCCGTCTCTCTCTCTCTCTCTCTCTCTCTCTCTTCCTCAATTTCTCTCATAATTTTCTCTCTCTCTCTCTCTCTCTCTCTCTCTCTCTCTCTCTCTCTCTCTCTCGTATAGAAAAAAAAGCAAAACTCCATTGTCTGTATTCACTCATTCATCATTCGTCATTGAAGGTGAGAGGGGGAGGGGGAGGGGGAGGGAAGGGTCAAAGGTCAACCCCTCCCCCCCCAAGAGAAGAAGGAGGTCTTTTGAGATAAATAGAAATATATATATTATTTAAATTTGAATGCTTCGTGGGGCAGAGGGTCTCAATGGAGTGTCTATGGCTATTGTGACTTTGGGGAGTGAGGTGTTTTAAGGGGTTTTAAGGTGTTTTTAAAGGATTTTTTTGGATTTTAGGTATTTTAAGGATTTTTTAGGGTTTTAGGTGGTTTTAAGGATGTAAGGTATTTTAAGGATTTTTTGGGATTTTAGGTATTTTTAAGGATTCAAGATATTTTTAAGGATTTAAGGTATTTCTTAAGGATTTTTTGGGGCTTTAAGGCATTTTTTGAATTTTCGGTATTTTTAAGGATTTAGGCTAAGGTACTTTTTCAATTTTAGGTATTTTTAAGGATTTAAGGTATTTTTTGGATTTTAGGTATATATTTTGAAGGATTTAAGGTACTTTTTAGATTTTAGGTATTTTTAAGGATTTAAAGTATTTCTTAAGGATTTTTTGGAATTTAGGTATTTTTAAGAATTTTTGGATTTTAGGTATTTATAAGAATGTTTTTGAATTTTACGTAATTTTAAGAATTTTTAGGATTTTAGGTATTATAAGTATTTCTTTTAAAGGATTTTAGGTATTTTAATGATTTCTTTTAAATAAATTAAGGTATTTTAAGGAATTCAGGTATTCTCCAACGAGTCTAAAGAAATCTCTCTCTCTCTCTCTCTCTCTCTCTCTCTCTCTCTCTCTCTCTCTCTCTCTCTCTCTCTCTCTCTCTCATTTCTTCAGTCGGTTATCACCGAATTTCTCTTTTTCTTTTATTTCTTATCAATTACTATCACTCATTCCTACTTATTCCCTCATTTATCAATATTAATTATTATTATTTATATTCTCCATCTTTGCAATCTCAACCATCTTCTCACTCCTTCTATTCTCCTCATTCTCTATCCCTTCCATTCTCCCTCTCCCTTTTCCTCTCTTCTCCCTCCCCCTTTTTCAATGGCCCACTTACCCAGGGGGCGCGCACGCTCGCGCACGTGCGTGCGCAAAAGGGGCGCTCCTCGCTCCTTTGTCGAGTCCGCGTCTTCTGGCACTAATTGCGCGCCAAGGTGGTGACGTCACTTTCGCGCGCTTTTTCTGTTTGTTTACGTTTTGTGTTGTGGGATTTTTTTTGAGAGGTTTTAATGTTCGCGTTTTGTGTGTGTGGCTTTTTAGAGAGTTTTTAAATGTAGAAGTGGAGTTATTTGGTGTGTTTTTGTTTGTGAGGTTTTTTTTATTGATGTAAATAGTTTAGTGGATTGATAAAAGTAGTTTTTTATCATTTAAATTGAGTTTTATGAGTTTTTTGCGATTTTTTTTGTTAGAAACGATTTTTTTCATTATATAAATATAGTTTTTTACGAGTTTTTATGGATTTTCTGGTGTGTTTTTATTCGCGAGTTTTTTTTATTGATTTAAATAGTTTTATTAATGGATATAAACGAGTTTTTTTTATTTTATAACGAGTTTTATATAAAAGGAGTTTTTTTGGTGACTTTATTAACGAGTTTTTTTATTGTAAACAGTTTTTTATGAGTTTTTCCCACGAGTTTTTACATTTTTCCATTCACATGAAAATATAAAACATTGAAAACTTTTTTTTGGACAAAATATAAAAATAAAATAAAGATATAAAAATATAAAATAAAAAAAAATAAAAATTATAAAATAAAAAAATTAAAATAAAAAAAAAATAAAAATAAAATAAAAATATAAAAATACAAGATAAATAATAAAATATAATTAAAAAATAAAATAAAAATATAAAACTAAAATCAAATAAATCCAAAATTCCTCCCAAAATCCGCTCACTCCTGCCAACCCTTCCAAGATATCGATCTGGAACCCCTCTGCTTCCAGACTGGAATCTGGAGGGCGTTCCAGATTGGTTAACAGGCCATTGGAGAGGGCCGGTTATTAGGGGAGGCACGTGGCTC
>NC_089775.1:3750632-3790632 GCF_040412425.1 Macrobrachium rosenbergii
CGTATATTATGTTCAATGAACCAATTTTTGCCAAGAATTAAGTTCAATAAACTATTTTTGAGTATATTTTGTTAAATATTCACAAGTAAATGCGTATTTATATTCTGTTAAATTAACCAAATTTTGCCATGAATTAAGTTCAATAAGCTATTTTTTGCGTATATTTGGTCAAATATACACAAGTAAATGCGTATATTTTGTTTAAAAAAACAAATTTTGCCAAGAATTAAGTTCAATAAGCCATTTTTGGGGTATATTTTGTTAAATATACACAAATAAATGTGTGTGTATATTTTGTTCAATTATTTTAGGACCCAACAACCAACCACTAGCTTAGCTTATTGATTGGTTAAACGACCTGGCACACCAAACTCGAAACACCTGATTACTCCATATTCTGAAATCCATTCTGGAATCTTGTAATGCCAATTTACCCGACACCACACATCACTAAACAGCAGCATTCCCTCGTTCTTCCATCACTCAGGGCCCCAGGGGAAGCCTGGTTGATCCCAGGGTTCCTCTCCCCCCCCCTCCCCCACCCCTGGGACGCGGAAGAGGGTGTAACCTGAATAGGTAATTGATTGGGATTACCTGTGAGGTCTCAGGTGTGCCGAAAGGGGGCTATGATTCCCCTGTACTGTTTTATATAATATGTATTGTATTTTCGCTTAATTTAACCTAATTAAACTTATATTTATTACAATAAACAATCATAAATAACAATTTTAATAAATATATATTGTTAGTATTATAAAAATGAGAGCGTAAAAGCGCTAGCCTTGAGGTACATGAACCAAGCCTAAGCCTTTATGATTCAATTACAAGGGGAATGTTTACCTTCCTGGTCGCGTTCATGCGAGTCCAGAGGCGAACGGAAAACAGTCTTCGTTCCGTGACTTTCCAAAGCGACTTGGGAACCTGCTTATGGGGTTGGTGAACGCGACTTGGACTTTGGTAACGCAAAAGGAATCCTTTCAAGGGCCGAATGAACGCGTCTTAGGGCAAGAGAAACGTAAAACCCCCGTCTTGACTTTCGTATTGAACGCGGCCAGGTAAGGCATTGTATAATTCGTAATGTTAACAGACCCGTGTTTATTTACACGGCGCCGTGCAAATAGCGTCCCTGGGCCGTCCATGTATTATTTAGGGAGGAACAAAGCGTTCTTAAAATCATCTCCATTGTCTATGGGTCCCCCTTAAATAAGGGAGAGAGAGAGAGAGAGGGAGAGAGAGAAACAGGCAGGCAGAGAGAGAGAGAGAGAGAGAGATAGAGAGAGAGAGAGAGAGAGAGAGACAAATTGAGGGACACAAACAGGCAGAGAGAGAGAGGGAGAGAGATATTGATGGAGAGAAAGAAGGAGAGAGAGAGATTGAGGGGGAGAAAGAGAGAGAGAGAGAGAAAGATTGAGGGGAGAGAGAGAGAGAGAGAGAGATTGATGGAAGAAAGTGGTTGAGTGAAAGAGAGAGATTGAGGGAGAGAAAAGAGAGAGAGAGAGAGAGAAAGTCCCTTCTTTTTGAAGTATGAATTTAAGGTCGTTTTTGAATATCATTCTGTCCCAAGAAATTTATGTCGAAAAAATCTTTACTTTTTCATTTTTTTAAATTTTTTCAGTAAGTTTATCTCACCAAAAACCATATTAATAAATTCCCGAGTTTTTGAAGAATTTTTTACAATAGATTTATCGAAGATGATAAATTCCCTTAACGAAATATATTACGATAAACTTCGCATAAAATCTCGTGATTTATTGCAAATGGTTAATCTTTCCCTCAGTGAGTCAAAAAGGTTTGTTTTTGTTTGAAATTTCTTGTTTTGTTTTCTTGTTTTTTTTGTTTATTTTTTGTTCTGTATCTGTTAAAGAAAGTAAAAATGTATTTTTGATAAATTTTGTCTGATTTTTCAAGGTCAGTTTTGGGTCAAAGGTTAGTCCAAGGTATGAGGATTTGCTGTATATATGTATATATATATATATATATATATATATATATATACATATACTTATAGTGTATATTTGTATATATATGTATATCTATGTATATACACTTATACACACATACATACATACATACATACATAAAGACCCCATCCTATATAAGGCATATTATACAAAGACTACAGGTCTTTCAAATTCCTCCTCTTAGTGGTCTAAGACCCCACTCTTCCCCCCACCTTCCCCAGGCCTTAAGACCCCTTAAGACTCCCCAAGACCCCCTAGGACCCCCAAAGACCCCCACCCAACTAAGCCTTAAGCCTGTGATCTTAGCACCTTCCGAACAAGATAATCTAATTAATTTTACCCCCAGTTGTGTATCGGAGCAGAGAGAGAGAGAGAGAGAGAGAGAGAGAGAGAGAGAGAGAGAGAGAGAGAGAGAGAGAGAGAGAGAGGGAGAATGAGAGAGCCATAGATATTGCAAGGAAAAGAAAGAGAGAGAGAGAGCCATAGATAGGGAAAGAGAGAGAGAGAGAGAGAGAGAGAGAGAGAGAGAGAGAGAGAGAGAGAGAGAGAGAGAGACAAAGGGTCTTGGGGAATGTAAATATGACGAGGTAAATAAATATTGGTTTGGAGGACCTGATAAAAGAGGGAAATGAGAGAGAGAAGAGAGAGAGAGAGAGAGAGAGAGAGAATAGAATAAATGAGACATGAAGCGTTAAAAGGGGACTGAAAGAGAGAGAGAAAGAAAAATAAAGATAAAGAGAGAGAGAGAGACAAAAACTTCAAAAAACCAGAAGATTACAACAAAACGCAGTAGATAAAAGACAATAGATGATAATTTGGGACCTGGCGAAAAAATCGAGATGATGGAGACGAGTTTTATCTCTCTCTCTCTCTCTCTCTCTCTCTCTCTCTCTCTCTCTCTCTCTCTGTGGTAAACAGCAGGCGGGCCGCTAATCAGAAATCAAAATCGGGGTAAAGTAATTAGAACTCGCCTTCAGGAGAAGACCTTAGCCCACCTCTCTCTCTCTCTCTCTCTCTCTCTCTCTCTCTCTCTCTCTCTCTCTCTCTCTCTCTCTCATTATTATTATTATTATCATCATCATTCCAGCGCCTGCAATGTATTATAAAAGCTTGACTGAATAATTACTTTCATGCAATCAAGCCTTCAAGTTTACCTGAGACTTTTTCCTTAATTAAATCGCCTCACCTGAGGTATCCAGGTAGGCTGTTGTTTGTTTGTTTGTTTGTTGGGGAGATATCTTTGCGATTGTTTGTTGGATATCAACCAAATTTGGGTTGTTTGTTTGGGATGGCCCAAAGAAACTTTGGTAGAAATTTGAAACCGATCCGGCTGTTTGTTTGTTTGTTAGAGAGATGTGTTTGTAATCGTTTGCTGGAGATGGACCAAAGAAGATTTGGCAAGATTTTGAAAGGCTGTATCTTTGGAATTACTGGATGGATTTCGACCAAATTTATGTGGTTTGTTGGTGATGGCCCAAAGAATATTTGGCAAGATTTCAAAGGTTGTATCTCTTAAAGTGTTTGATATATCTATCAAATTCTTTGAGGGATTTCAACCAAATTTCTATGGTTTGTTGGCGATGGACCAAAGATGTTTTGGTAATGTTCCAAACGATATATCTTTGCAATTATTTGATGGATTTCAACCAGATTTGGTTTATTTGTGGGTGATGCCCTAAAGAGTATATGGCAGGATTTTGAAAGGCTATATCTTTGCAATTGTTGGACAGATTTCAACCAAATTTATGTGAACGATTTACCATGACCCAAAGAAAATTCTCTAAAAATCTGAAACGAATCAGACAATCGATTCTATTGAAATCACAGCTTAAATCACCCACTTATTCTCCACCTGGTGGTCAGTCGACGACCGTGGGTCGCAGCCCCGTTGTCAAGGGAGAAAAAGCGGGTGGTTTTTCCCTCTCTTAAATGTAAATATTCACAGAAATGTTGTAAAGAACGAGTGGCGTGTCGGGTGACCATTATCTCCGTAGCTTTAGTAGGCCCTGTGTGTGATGTGGTGTTAATGGCTGGCTTTTACGGTTGGGGGAGAGAGAGAGAGAGAGAGAGAGAGAGAGAGAGAGAGAGAGAGAGAGAGAGAGACTGAGGGAGGGAGGGAGGGAGATATGGAAAGAGAGAGAGAGGGAGAATGGTTAGAAAGAGAGCCAATGAAGAAGAGAGAGAGAGAGAAAGGTGGAGAGAGAGAGAGGAGAGAAAGAGATAAGGAAAGAGAAAGATATGGGAAATAGAGAGCCAGAGAAATAGAATTGAACAGAGAGAAAGTGAGAGTGAAAAAGAGTAATGAAAGAGAGAGGAAAAGAGAGAGACAAGGAAAGTAAGAGAGAGAGAGAGAGAGAGAGAGAGAGAGAGAGAGAGAGAGAGAGAGAGAGAGAGAGAGAGAGGCACAATTTGAAAAGCGAGGGAGAGAGAAAGCAAGACATTAAAAATGATTAAGATACATCGAAAGAGAGAGAGACCCTCCTCCTCATCCTCCTCTCTCTCTCTCTCTCTCTCTCTCTCTCTCTCTCTCTCCAGACAGAATGCAAAGACCAACTCTCACTTCGCAACTTTCCACCGAATTCTGGCGTGAGCCCAGAGGGCTTTCGGCCCCTAAGGGGGTGCTATAGGGGGACCCATGCAGGACCAAGGGGGAATTTCGGTAGGCGTATAAATATCATTCATGGCCCCCAGGCGCGCTCAGCGGGCGCGCATTACGGCGCTTTCTCTCCCACTTCCTGTGATAGTGTGTGAAGGTTCATAATGTCTTAGGCTAAAGTGTTTGGAATTAGCCGGCGCAACAAAGTGTTTGTTTTGCTTTGTTTTTGTTGGTTTTGTTGTTTTGCGGCGAAGACAATTTTTTGTTTTGGTCGGAGGATGATTGAAGTGTTACTGACAGTTCAAGAAACGTTTGTTTTTGTCGATTTTGTCAAAGAAAATATTTGTTTTTTCATTGTTTTGTTGAGAAATTATGTCTAGATTTGAGCTGCTTACAATTCACGTATATTTAAATCGTGGTTTAAAAGTCAGATGTCTGTCTTTTAAGGGCCATTTAAAGTGCATTTTAAGGGCCATTTAAAGCCTTTTAAACAATTGGTATATGTATGTTCCCACAGCCTTTTTAAGGCCTTTTAAACTGGCCTTCTACAGGCTACTGAAAGCCTTTTAAATAAGTCTGGAATGTGTTCCTTAGCCTTTTCCAAACCTTTTAAAAATGTCTGTTCTAAATCTCAGTGAAAGCCATATGTTTGAAAAGGTAATTTATATTACAATATCACCCTTTGCCTTTTAAAGTCTTGATTTATTAGCCTTTTAAAAGGTCATGAAGACCTTTTAAACCTTTTGATGCCTGTTCTAAATCTGATTGGAAGCCATTTAAATAATTGTGTTTGAAAGGGTAATTTCGGAACCTTACAAGGTGTTGTTTGCCTTTTAAACTCTTGATTTATTAGCCTTTTAAAAAGGCCTTTTAAAAATCCATTTAAAAGGTAATTTTAAAAGGCCATCAACGCCTTTTAAACCACTTCCTTCCCAGGCCACTCTACTCCACCAAGATTTATTCAGGGGCTAAAAAAAAAAAATAAAATAAAATTATAAAAAAAACAAAACTTTGTGACATAGCATTTTTCATCCGGTACCTCGTTTTGGACCAGCATTTAATTAGCAGCTGTCACGAGAATTTATCTCCGGTTTTCGTATGTTAATTCTGGGCTTTTTTTTTTGTTTTTTTTTTCATAGCCAGAATTCAGCTCGAATATGCGTCTTTGTTTTGTGGTCGAGTTAGGCTGGACATATTTGTCTAACTGTATCATGCTCTGTAAAACGCGATTTATTCGTGCATTTACATCTTTCTGGCGTTGCTTTGGCATTGATAATAATGGTAACGATCAAGGGAATCGATCCCACGAGGGGGAAATGCCTAGGTTTGTTCCTGAATAGGACCAAATCCCTGTCATTTTTTTGTAACTAAATTCGACTGTGGGTATTTGCTTTATAAAAGCGATTTATTCATATACCGACATCTTTCTGGCGTTGCTTGGACGTTAATAACATTGGCAACGATCCCAGGAATCGATCCCACGAGGGGGAAATGCCTGGGATCGTTTGTTCCAAAGTTTGGGGACATATGATTTGCTTTATAAACGCGTAATCATACCTGTCTCCTGTCAAATTACCTGTGGAAAATCGTCTTGGTGTTTCCAATAATTTCTGTCCTCAAAATTCGTCTCAAATTTTGAGATAATTCTCAGAGATTTATTATTATTATTATTATTATTATTATTATTATTATTATTATTATTATTATTATTATTATTATTATTATTATTGTTGTTGTTGCTATTATTGTTCTTGTTGGCGAATTCCCCTGGGGTACATCCAGACAGCCTCGTCTCACTCGACTCCGTGTTTTGCGACAGTATCTGACAAGGGGGGAGACGCCCCCTCCCACTCTGTACCCCCTAGGGTTGAGGGTAGACGGTTGAGGGACCCTCCTCCTACCATCAAAAGGGGGAGGGGTTGAGGGGAGGAGGAGGAGGAGGAGGAATAGATTGAGGGAAGGTTGAGAGAGAGAGAGAAAAGAGAGAGAGAGAAACAGGGAGAAAGTGAGAAAGAAAGAGAGAGAGAGAGAGTAAAGAGGATGAGAAACAGAGAGGGAGAGATACAGGGAAACAGGGATAGAGAGAGAGAGAGAGAGAGAGAGAGAGAGAGAGAGAGAGAGAGAGAGAGAGAGAGCTGACGCAAGAAACATGCTGGAAAACGTTCGGTCCCACAAGAGTAAGAAGCTGCCAGGTACCTGCCTTCCTCCAGGGGCACGGTGCCACTCAGCTGTCACTACTGGGGGGTCTCTGCCCCCTCGGAGGACACCTTGGGAGTCCCCCCTTCCTTCCTAGGGCATCCCCCTTCCCCCAGGGGGATCCGAACCCCCGTTCAGGGCCCCGTCTACCCGAAGTGTATGCGAGTTCTGTCAACATACCCCTGCGTACAATGGGAATTTCTGGCTGTCGTTTTGATGTGAAGTTTGTGTCTTTACGTCCGTTTTCTTGTTTTCGTTTTGTTTTTGTTGTTTTCTCTCTCTCTCTCTCTCTCTCTCTCTCTCTCTCTCTCTCTCTCTTTCTCATGAGAGACAGAGAGAGAGAGAGATACTTCAACAGTCAACTCTAGAACCTCGATTGGTGTATACAAAGATTGTCTTTACATTTGTTTTCTTGTTGTGTTTTTGTTTTGTTTTCTCTCTCTCTCTCTCTCTCTCTCTCTCTCTCACATGACGGAGAGAGAGAGAGAGACACACACATACCTAACCACTAACCTATACTAGAACCTCGACCATTGTACACAACCCCACTCACACAACAATCGCAACCACACCCACTATAATCCCACCACACAACCCCACCCACACCTAGACGCCCCAGACACCCTCCTACGCCCATCCACAACCTCCCACGCCCACACAATCCATTCTCCAGCCAACGGGAAAGCCCAATACCGCGAGCGAGAGACGGAGAATTTGAAGTGTGTTCTGGCGAAATTGGACAGAGCGTAGGACGCATCGGGGAACCGATAATTATGCCATACATCAAAAGGGACTTTTCTGGGCCGGACTGTTAAGGACTGCCGGACTGTTGAAGACTGCCAGACTGTGAAATGCAGGTGGTCAGACTGACGGATGGACAGACAAGCAGATTAACTGTATATATATGCAATTAGGAACTGGTATTTGTCATGATATCAAAAGTAGGATTCTCTCTCTCTCTCTCTCTCTCTCTCTCCAAAGGGGCCTTTTGGTTCCTATTGGATCGCATCTTCCCCTTAAATTGGCTTTGTAATTTCTCGGGAGAAGGGGCGGGGGCCCCTAGACACCCCCGGGGGCCACAAGTAGGCCTAGGGACCCCTTAATAAATAGACTTCATCAATCCATCCAACCTCCTCGTTTGGTTGTTAATTCTGGCAACAGTTTCCCGCCACTGGGAGTCACCACTTGAACGCGGCCATTAATCCCGAGGCCTGTTAAACGGCCGTCTAAATGCCCCCTATCTGAACGTTGCCCCCTTCCCTATCCCCTACCCCTTTAAAAGGGGGGTAAAGGGGAGTGGGTAGTCTAATTGATAGGATTATAATCAGCTCCGTAGCTCCATTTCTGGACAATTAGGTAGAAGGGGTGGTCCTCAGGGCCTAATTTTGGGGTTGTTGGGGGTCCTTATGAGGGTAGGATGTGTCCTGTGTCAATCCCTTAGATTTTTTTAAGGTATTTTAGGTATCATGGGCCTTTAAATATGCCCGATATACCCTTAAATATTCACTTGAAATACCCTGAACTTTTTGATCAACTGTCAGAGTGAAATTGGGTCTCTCTCTCTCTCTCTCTCTCTCTCTCTCTCTCTCTCTCTCTCTCTCTCTCTCTCTCTCTCTCAGAATGTATCCCATGTATCCCTCCCTTTAATTTTTTAGGTATTCTAAGTATCCTGGGCCTTTAAATATGCCCTATACCCTTAAATATTTACTTAAAATGCCCTGAACTCTTTGATCAACTATCAGAGTGAACTTGGAACTCTCTCTCTCTCTCTCTCTCTCTCTCTCTTACTCTCTCTCTCTCTCTCTCTCTCTCTCTCTCTCTGATTTATTCCTCATTCCTATTTTTATCTCCTTGCTTGAGCTTGCTTTAGGCTATCTTAGGGCCTCATTGTGTCTCTTTCTCGCTTACTATCTTCATGTATCTTAAGTGGCTTGAATTCCTTTCGACAATTTGCACCCAAGAGAAATTTGATTAATTGCTTGTTTTCTTGATTCCTTGCTTTATGGCCTCGTTTATTGCTTAATCCTCTTGCTTACTTCCTTGTTTATTCCCCACTTGATTACTTCCTGCGTTCCTTTCTTGCTCATCAAGTTACAGTTTATTTTCTTTTATTATTTTGTGTATTTGACTTTCTTGGAATTTGGAAGCCTCCCAGATATTATTGTATATTGTCTTACTGTTATGTATTATCTTATTTACTTGCTTTCTCCATTCTTCGGCTCCTTCTCATTCCCCTCTTTTATTGTCATCAGCTTTAGTTCTTCTTCTTATTTATTGTTTTGTATGTATTTAATTTTTTCTCTCTCTCTCTCTCAATTTTCTTTATTGTTTTGTATTTATTTTTTTCTCTCTCTTCTTTAGTTTTGTATTTATTTCTCTCTCTCTCTCTCTCTCTCTCTCTCTCTCTCTCTCTCTTCTATAGTTTTGTATTTATTTTTTTCTCTCTCTCTTTATATTTTTTTCTCTATATTTGTCTCTCTCTTTTTATATTATCTCTCTTTCTCTCTTTATATTTATCTCTCTTTCTCTCTTTATAGTTCTCTTTCTCTCTTTACATTGATCTCTCTCTCTCTCTCTCTCTCTCTCTCTCTCTCTCTCTCTCTCTCTCTCTCTCTCTCCCCCCTACTCACCATGGCGTTAATCTTGACTCTTCCCCACTCCCTGTGTTGTACATAAGACGATCTCTGCCACCCCACTCCCCGTATTATTCTGACCCTTCTCCCCACTCCCTGTGTCCCCTTGCAGAGTCTTTTAAAACTGCAGTTTTCCCCCACTTAATCTTCCCCCCACTCCCTGTGGGGTGTGGGGAGTCTCTCCCCCACTACCTGTGTTTTCCCTTTAATGGGTTTTCTTCGGCAGTCCCCCACTCCCTGTGCTCTCTGGCACCCCTTTATATCTTCGGTTGGGTGATCGAGAGTCTCTCTCTCTCTCTCTCTCTCTCTTTATATTTTTCTCTCTATCTTTCTGTCTTTATATTTCTCTCTCTCTCTCTTTATATATTTACCTCTCTTTCTCTCTTTATATTTATCTCTCTCTCTCTCTCTCTCTCTCTCTCTCTCTCTCTCTCTCTCTCTCTCTCTCTCTCTCTCTCTCGAGTTCTGAAATTTTATATATGATGTATTTTATATACAAATATTTATGTATATTTTCTACATTTCAAATTTGAATCATTTCTAAAGATATTTTTTTAATGTTTTTTGAAAAAAATATTCTCAGTATTTTATACATTTCACAAAATCCAAAGAAGTGTATTTTATATCACCTGATATACAAATCTGTATACAATATTTTATATGTAAGTATAAAAATACAGTTTTTTGTCTTTTTGAATGTATTATTAAAATATTCGTAATGTTTTATAATCAAATATAAAAATACAGTATTTTATATCATACCAGATATAAAATATATATATATATATATATATATATATATATATATATATATATATATATATATATATATATATATGTATATATATATTTTATAATTGAATATATAAAATTAACAGTAATTTATATCACAACTGATATTGAATTATTCATAATATATGATAATTGAATATAATAAAAACTACTATATATTTTTTTATATATTTTAGAATAAAAATATATTTTATATTTTAGAGTAAAATATTTTAAAAACACCGAAATGTATTGCAATAAATTCAAGGATTTGAATCAAACAGGTCCTGTAATGTCTTACCTTTTATTTTGAGTATTTACAAATAATGTACATGATAAACAAATCAGATTATATATATATATATATATATATATATATATATATATATATATATATATATAAATAAACATACATAATAATGGACATACATTTATAAAAAATCATATTTTATGAAGGATTTTCAAACATAAATAAAATGTATATATAAAATATTCAAAGGTAAATTTTTCCAATTTAAAAAAATAATTTTTTGTACAAATCATAAAAACTGAATTGCGGTCAATCATCAATTAATTGTTCATCCTGGAATCGAGGTGGTTCCAGGATTGCTTCCTGGAATTGTGAGACAATTCCAGAATGTCCTCCTGGAATTGAGGTGATTCCAGAGGTACCTCGTGGAATTGGGGAACAGTTCCAGATGATATCCCAAAAGTCCTTTTTGGAATTCTGGCCATTTCCAGGAATTGCCGGACAATTCCAAAGACCATGGAATTTTGGGCGATTCCAAAAGTCCTTCCTGGATGGCGTACCAATTCCAGGTGCCATTCCAAAGTCCCTCTGGGAATTCGGGCCAGTTCCAGTTATTGTCTGACAATTCCAAAAAGTTTTAATTATGACCAGTTCTAGGAATTGCCTGACAGTTCCAAAAAAACCCTCTTGGAATTCTGGCCAATTCCAGAAACTGACTATAAACTCCCTCCTGGAATGGCCAATTCCAGGAACTGACTTTAAACTCCCTCCTAGAATGGCTAATTCCTGGAACTGACTTTAAACTCCCTCCTGGAATAGACATTTCCAGGAACTGCCAGTAAATTCCCTCTTGGAATTCTGACCAATTCCAGCAACTGACTATAAACTCCCTCCCGGAATGATGGCCAATTTCAAGAATGTCTCCCACCCCATTCCCATTCCATAAGCAATCGCTTGACACACCAACACCAAAACTTAGTCGAACTTGGGACCAACTTAAGTCATGATAAGTCGCCAAACGGGGATACTAATCTCTTTCAAGTTTAGCTAAGTTAATTTCAGGGTCTTTCTGACCCTCTTGTTTATTAGGTGATGTTTCTATATTGTCTTGAGACAAGGGAAGGTTTTCTTGTCAAGACAATAGTGTGATTTTGAAATGTAAGTTGATTTTGAAAGTGTTTTTGTTAACACAACTTGAGGAGTTGAGGCAAAGTTGATATGAAGAGTGTTTCTGCCAATATTGTTTTGAGACAAAATTTTCTTGTCAAAACAATTGAGAAATTTCAAAGTATAAGTTGATTTGGAATTGTTTTTATGATAACAACTTGAGGAGTTAAGGCAAAGTTGATATGAAGAGTGTTTCTGCCAATATTGTTTTGAGACAAGATTTTCTTATCAAAACAACTGAGAAATTTCACATGAAATTTTTAAAAGGTGTTTTTATAAATGTCATTTTGAGACAAACCAAATTTTCTTGACAAAACAACCAAGGAACTTTCAAGTAAAATTTGATGTGTTTTTGTAAGTATTGTTTTGAGGCAGATCACAATTTTCTTGATCAAAACAACGACATTTTTCCTTCATCGTTAATGAAAAAGCAACATCAGTTTTCTTAGTATTGTCTTGATGTAGAATTCGACTAAGAAAATGACAGAGACAGGTGAATTACAATTAGAAAAAAAAAACATGACAAAACAATTCAAAACTCCCACCAAACAAGAAAACAAGACAAGGAAATGTTTAGCATCAACAAGCACACAACTAAAACAACCATCATCCAACAAAAACAACTAAAGACAACGCCAAAAACAATGACTGGAACCACATCATCATCGCCTCTGAGACAAGAAGCCATTTCCCAATATGTGCCGAACGCTTTTAATATACCCAAACCAGTGGACTCTTTTGTTTTTATCTTTCTTCATTTCCCTCGCTCCCTCTCCCTCCCCCTCCCTCCCTACCTACCGGGGAAGGGAGCGGGGACCTTGGGGAATCCTCCGACGGGTGGTGGGACTGGGTAGGAGCCCTTTGGGGGGGTGAGGGGGAGGGCCAGAATTGACAGTAATTACACTGGTCTCCCAAACCAGAAGAATCTTTTCAAACGGAGCCGCTAAAGGCTATTGATTAGAAGCGAGTTAGATTCGATATTTGTGATGCCGGGAGTTTGTTTCTGTTTGTTCTTGTGTCTCCTCCTCCTCCTCCTCCTCCTCCTCCTCCTCCTCCTCCTCCTCCTCCTCCTCCTCCTCCTCCTCCTCCTCCTCCTCCTCTTATTCCTCCCTTCGTCCGGAAGGTAAAGACGTTTCAGGAAATGGTAATACGATAATAACCCGATTATCTTGGGAATTATACTGAAAATTAGAAGCCCAAACTTAATCATGAGTAATTTTTGACAATTCCTAAGTCCTTCATTCACAAAAAAATCATTATGACTTAAACACATTAACGTCAAACAATTATACAGCGTCATTCACAAAAAAATAACCGTGAGAATTATCGAAATAATCAAATTGGAAATTATAATGATAATCACATGTCCAAAACAATTATGCTAACTCCCCCATTTCCGAAAAAATAATCGTGACAATTATCCAAATAATTATCTTGGGGATTATACTGATAAATTGTAAGTCCAGACATAAATATACGACTTGCTAACAACTCCTCCATTCATAAAAGAATAGTGACAAACGTAAACAAAGTGATAGTAATAGTATATTTACTCTCTCATTCATAATTGTCAGGCCTCATTCATTAAGAGGTCGAGACGGGGCAGGAGTTTCATTCATCGACAGACTGACTAGTTGGGGGTCAGTTTACTCTGTTTCACTCCATTTTTACTCCATTCTAGTCCTTTCTACTCCATTCTACTCACGTCCCACCTTAATTTAAGAAGGTCATTTCTCATTAATGTATATTTTTATTCATTATTTTCATTTTTTATTCATTTTTCATGAATTTCTTTCATTTTTTCACTTTTTCAGATTTTCTCAGCCTGAAGGTTGAGTCACTTGTCTGTTTAATGTCTGTTGGGCTGTTTCTCTGTCTTCTTTTTGTCTGTTGTACTGTCTGTCTGTTACCAATTAATATGACCTTGATTGACCAAAGGCCTCTAAAATGAGGTCAGCCATAAGTTATAATGACCTATTAAAGTCTGTGACTCCCAAACGAGGTCAATTTTGAAAGTCATTACTCAGTTAGGTCTCTCTCTCTCTCTCTCTCTCTCTCTCTCTCTCTCTCTCTCTCTCTCTCTCTCTCTCTCTCTCTTCCAAATGAGGTCAGTTTTGAGAGTCATTACTCAATTAGGTCTCTCTCTCTCTCTCTCTCTCTCTCTCTCTCTCTCTCTCTCTCTCTCTCTCTTCCCAATGAGGTCAAGTTTGAGTCATAATTACCCAATTAGGTCTCTCTTTCTATCTCTCTATCTCTGTCTCTTTCTCTCCCAATTTTGCATTTGGTTATGGGCCCCTTTTCTCTCTCCCTCCTTCACCCTCTCCCTCCTTCACCCTCTCCCCCTCCCCAAAACTCACCTGGGCAACTCAGCAACCACTAAAAAAAGAAAAACTCACTTAACAAACTTCGACGGGATTGAATCTGCTCCCTGTTGAAGCTCCCAGGGGACACCTCGCCTAAGATCAAAGCCCTCTGGGGAATGAACTTAACCTCAGGTGAGGTGAGGTTTGGATGGGCCCAAGGAGGAAGTTTGGCTTGTCCAAATGAAGTTTGGACTGCACACTGGTTCTGGCTGGGGGTGTCTGGTTTCAATGGCTGGTTTGATGAAGGGTTGAGTTTGCTGAGACACTGCACTGTGTTCTGGAGGTAGTTTTAAAACAGGTGTGTGGGTTGTTTGACTGCTGTGTGATTAGTTTAGTTTGAAACCAGAGAAGGATTCCGTGCTGGTTTTAGCTGGTATCTTTCTGGTTAAATGTTGGTTTTTTTCAGAGGAAAATGAAAGTTCTAATAGATGATTGGCTTCAAAGTGATCTGTCTGGTTAAATGTTGGTTTTTTTTTAGATATAGCTCTCAACTATTGCATGATTGATTTAGTTGTTGCAACTTGAAAGAGTCCAGGCTGGTTTTAGCTAGTACCTGCCTGGTTAAAGTTCGCAAAGGGACTCGGAAGTCATCCTTCGTTCTCTGTCACGACATATCCATCAGTACTGCCTGGTAAAACCAAGTCATTCAGCCATCCATTCCTCAGGAAAAATTACCACTCGCCAAACTCATGAAAAATTACTCGTTAACAAAAAGAACACGAACAAAAGTACCCAAAGTAATTAGAGATTACTAGACCCTGTATCTGATGCCCTGAAATGGAGACTCAAATCTCCTAACTTGCGATTTAGATTTTAAATCTCTCCCCTATTAATCCACTAACATTGTAAACAGACATTTATCTATTTTGAGTCCTCTGCGCGAAGTGATTTTGACATTTTCCTTGATATGTTGTTCCAAAATTGTTTGAAATTTGACGTATGTATATTTAAATATTCCTGAAATCTACGAATATTAATTTGAATATCAATTTAAAGTTTACCTTCAGTCTTCACCGCCATATACAGGTGTTTTATGCAGATGTTTTGCGACAGAACGGGAGTCCCGTCAATCGATAAGAGCGGAAAGCGAACCGACGTGATATGTGATATGACGAATGACCTATACACTCACCTAGGAAGGTACGGGCACTCTCCGGCACACCTGTTTACACCTGCGCCAAGGTACGCGATTGGTCTTTTGCCGATACGTGCATCTGTCATGCCTGTGTTACAGATGCGCACACTGTAGTGTCGTTGCGTCCGATACGTTTGTTACGTCTGTACGTTATTGTTCGTGACGTCGATTCGTGCATCTGTAACACCTGTGGCACGTGTCATTCCTCTACACGTATGCGGAGTTTTATTCAGTTATATAGGTTTTCACACCTGCACACACGAATACACTGAGTTTCAGTCTAATATATGCATTTGTAACACCTTCACATAAACAAATCAAAAGTAGTTTCTAATTCATGCGCTTGTTGTACCAGCGTACAAGTTTGGTTTTAGCATCTGTCGCATCTGTGTCAAGGTACACTAAACGGCTACCTTATCGCTTAAACGCTACGTTACACCTGCGTAAGAGTTCGCTTCACAGTTCACCTTGAAATTTGTTCCTGGCACCTGCATTTATGTACACTAAGCAGTAAATGATTTATGCACTTGTCACATCTGTAAAGGAATACACCAAAAGGATTTCCACTTCTCACAGGTGCGCGTACCACAGCTGCGAAGGCCCGCACAAGACGCAGTTCCCCAACAACGGGTGCATCTGCATCCGTCCGCATCTGTCTCACACACTCACACGAAGACACCGAGCCTCCCTCTATAATTTACGATACACCTGTAACACATGCACACGAATACACGAAAAACAGTGTCCTCCTAGCTGACGATGCATCTGTTACAACTGCGTAAGAATATACACGACGAAGTAGTGGGTCCTGCCAGCACATTTAAATTACACGTTAGCTTATCGTTAAAGTTGGGCTAAGGAATACGGCTCTCGCAAGCATTAATACTTCATGACAATAGCTAAAGCGACTGCGCAGCAGGCGAACAGCAGCCGTTTCTGCGCGGCGAACAGCTGTCCGAAGCCTCCCGCAGAAGATGCGTGGTCCAGGTGACTTCCGTATCCCGGACGGCTGCCGTGGTGGGCCGTGCTGCGCTGTCCTTGGCCTGGAAACGACAGAGAAGGGATTTTACGTTGGCGTGCCGGGATGAGGATGGTAACTTTTGGCACTGGGTTTGTGCCGCAGCAACTGCCAAAATTGTAAGTTAGGGAACATGCATTTGTATGTATACATTAGGAGATCATATTCAGCATTATAGAAGCACGTAAACGCTGACCAAAGGTTTTATGTCAGCGTGCTGGGATGAGGATGGTAATTTTCAGCATCGGATTTGTGCCATGATGACTGTCAATAGTCTCAGTTTTGGGAACATGCATTTGTACACACAAGTATGTAAACATCAACCGAAGTCCTGATTCATGTTCGTGCGGAATCTTACCTTTACCGTCGTGTGGCTTTGAGTGTCGATGGTGATCGCTGATGTCGTTTATTCCGTGGGGATGGAGGTAGCTCTCGAATTTCTTGCCGCCTGGAAAAGCGAAGGAAAAGAAGAAGAAGAAGTTGGAGACTGTCAGTGATTGGTCACTTATAAGACATTGTTGAGTTTGGTCAGTTCATTCTTGAGTTGTCAGAAGAAAATCGGATGAAACCCCATCAATTTGCCCCCCCAAAAATCCTATCAAGTCCTTGAAATAAATCCAGTTTTGGCAAGTTCTACAAATTTGTAACAAAAAATCCCATTACATTTTTAATAGATTTAAATCCCATTAATTCTATTACAAAAAATCACCAATTTTGCCAAATTGTAAAGATTTGCCTTAAAATTGTATTTATAAAGGCACCATAATCTTTAAGCTCACTCTATTCTGCTTTCAAATCCTCACGCAAAATGCACGCAAATCTCACTCACACACACACACAAACACAAGCACTCGCAAAATATAAGAGAAATATGAACAAATATAAAAAAGAGAGTCCCCTCACAATTCTTCATCAAAACGCACGCGAATCTCACGCACAACGCACGCAAACCTCACTCAAACCTCACGCACGCAATCAAGCGTCATTCACGCCCACAAACGCACGCAACCAAGCGTCATTCACGCCCACAAACGCCCGCAATCAAGCGTCGTTCACGCCCACAAACGCCCGCAAAAATACGGAAAAACACCAAAAAAATAACTCTCTCTCTCTCTCTCTCTCTCTCTCTCTCTCTCTCTCTCTCTCTCTCTCTCTCTCTCACCGTTCTTCATGGACAGATCCGTGGACAGGACTCTGTCTCCGGATTCCCCGCCCCCGTCGGCATCCTCACCGCCGCCCGCGCCTCCGTCGGCGCCGCCGCCGCCGCCGCCGCCGCCCCCGTCCGCCGAATTGCTGTGGGATTTCGGTGCCTCGATTTCTGGGAAGAAGAAGAAGAAGAAGAAGAGGAGGTGGCCGATGTAAACAAAGGCTTGGTGTGGTTGTCTTGGCAACTCTTGTGAAGAGAGATGATGATGATTATGATGATAGCTGTTGATTGGTGTTTTATTGTGGTTTTTTGGGTTTTTTCGAGTTTTATTTTTGCATTTCTTGGTGTTTTATTTTTGTGTTTTTTCGAGTTTTACTTTTGCGATCCTTAGTGTTATATTGTTTAGCTTTTTGGAGAATTTTTTCATGTGTTTTTTCGTGTTTGTTGTGATTCAGATTTTCAGGTATTCTGTGGAGATTTTTATGTTTATTTTATATACATTTTTTCGTGTTTTTTCAACAATATTTTTAAAAAGTTTTATATATATTTTTCCTTGTCTTTTGTTGTTGATATTTTAATTTTTTCTCAATTTACAGTAACTAAATGAAACTTATGTTCACAAAATTATTATCTCATTTTTTTTTTTTTTTTTTTCAGTTTTTTTTTCTGGAATTCCAAGATGTTTCTTCTTCGATTCCTGGTGAGTAGATGAGACTGAATTTTTCTTTTTTTTTTATATTTTTTTACCATTTTTTTCGGAAACTGTCTATAGTTATGTATTTGTGACTGTTTCAGTTATAAGTTAAAATTATATATATTATATATATATAATATAAATATATTTATATACACACACAAATCGACTTATTAAACCAAGAAGAATCATTATTTGTAGCTAAACCCATATTTATCATATTCATTCACTTAACTATTCATTTATGAAAATATCCGGATGATAAATCAAATTCATCACCAAAAAACTAGAGCATCAAGACTCGGTCATTTAATGAATATACCTGACAAATTTGATCGAATTCTGTCCAGCCATTCTTGAGGTATCGTGCTCACACACACACACACACACGCAGAAAGGAAACCAGATTCTTAAGGGAAAATTAACTTACTTAAACTTTCATAACTTTATTAAAGTTCTTGAACTTTGTACTTTTTTTCTTTGGCCAGAGTTGCCTTTGTACAAACTTTTCCCTATTGGCTGTCGTCGTGAACGTGCAAACAAACAAACAAACAAACACGAAATTTCGTGTAAACAAACAGGGAGTTTGTTTAAACAAACACACGAAGGGACTTGGTCGTGTTTGTGTTAAGTGACCTGTTGATACGAAGAATGTATTCTTGTACGCCAATTGCTTGGGTCAATATCCCTACTTGGCCTAAAAAAGCAAGAGGGTGGGGGTTTTGGATGGGCCCTAATCATATGCTCTGGGTCCCCCCTGGGTTCTCTGGGTCCTGTGGGCCCTCCCTGGGTCCTCTTTCACTCGAATATTTTGAGTTTGGTGTACTATATTAGATTACACTCCAATCTGCATAATTTATTCAAAGTTCCATCTAGCTGCCTAACCCACTTTGGGTTTGGGGGTGGCTTTTCAGGGGATGGGGGGCAAAGCCCCCCCCTCCTACTCTAACCCACTCTTGTATGATGTAGGGGAAAGGTTTTTTTATAGTTTCGTTTTTCTGTAATGGACTTGTGAAATTTTATTTTGAATTTTTCATTGGGCGAGATTGTTTGATTTCTGTCACAGATATGATTTGGACGAAAGTGGTATTTTTTTATTAGTTTTTTCTGTGAATAAAGGAGTTTTTTTCGTGGAGGTTTTTCCGTATAAATGGAGTTTTATATCAAGCATATTTCGGGAATAGAATTGATTCTATATCATAACAAGATTAAGCCTGAATTCGCTCAGAGAAACATTACGACAAAACGTAAGGTCCTGTGTCCTCAATCTCCTCTCCCCCAATCTCCCTCACTTTTCTCCCTCATTCCCCTCCCTCAGTCCCCTCCCCACCCCCCTTCTCCAACAACTGACCGACAGAGAAGTCCTTGAGGGCCTTGCAAACACATCCCGTCCCATTGTAGGACCTGTTCCTGGGTTTTTTATTTATTTTTTTCCCGCCCGCTTTAATCTGGTGGTGTACAATGGAAGCAGCCTTTCCTCAGTGTTCAAATTTACAAGAGTGTCTCCTCCTGAATGCTCTCGGGAACACTTCACAGAAAACGGGAATTTCTTTTGGGGGCGGAAGTTCAGAGTGTGTGTGTGTAGAGTGTATTGTCTGGGTTTTTGTGTGTTGGGGGCTCTCTCTCTCTTTCTCTCTCTCTCTCTCTCTCTCTCTCTCTCTCTCTCTCTGTTTATATGTCTGTCCATTTCTCTCCCTATCTCTCTCTTTCTATCTCTCTCTCCTTATCTACTTGCCTCTCTCTCTCTCTCTCTCTCTCTCTCTCTCTCTCTCTCTCTCTCTCTCTCTCTCTCTCTCTCTCGTGAATAAATGATAAACACAATTGAAAGAGATCGTCTGAAGAATGAAGATTGACTGGGCGCCCCAAACCCCCTCTCTCTCTCTCTCTCTCTCTCTCTCTCTCTCTCTCTCTCTCTCTCTCTCTCTCTCTCTCTCAGCGTCACCCCCAAATTCAATTTATGTTGATGTTCACAAAAAGTAAACACACTCTGAGGCGTTGGTTCCTCACGAAATTATTTTTTGGGCGCCTATTATTTCCGCGTGGGTGGGTCCCCCGATGCGCGCTCTCGCGCGCTCCTAAGGTGCAGCGAGGGCTGTAGTGGCTGTTATAATGGGCGGTGTTGTTATCTGGTTGTTAATAACCTTTGTAAGTGGGTTGTGAGGTTGTGAGAGTCATTTGGGACAATGGATGACCATTTTTTTAAATTTTTTAATTTTTATTTTTGTAAAATTCGTGAATTTTACAACAAAATTCATTGAATTTTATTACATTTTGTTATAATAACTTATATTTATTCTGGGTTGTTAATAACCTTTATGGCAGGGTTGTCAAACCAAGGACAATTTTCGGTTTGGGGAAAATCCGACATTTTTTATTTCTGTAAATTTTTGTAAAGTTTTGTAAATTGTTACAAGTTATACGACTGGATTCTGAAGAAGCAAAACCGTTTTCCGTTAGCGTTTTGGCGTCCTGAACGCGACCCAGTCGTGCATGACAATGAATATAGACAAAAAGCGTTTCCTGTCATGATTTTTCCCCTCATGAACGAAACCCTGTTGTTAGTAACAATGAATAGAAGCAAAACGGTTTCCCGTTATCATTCACGTCTCGTGAACTAGAAAACCGTTTTCTGTCACCAGCTTTCAGCTCATGAACGCGACCCAACCACTAATAAATAATAAATCTCGTATAAAACCTTTTTCCGTTAGCCTGATCTAGCTCCTGAACGCAACCCAAACCATAACAAATCCTACACAAAACCGTTTTCCGTTAGCCTGATCTACTTCCTGAACACAACCCACCCACTAAAAACCCCCAAAAAACCTTCCCCTACAAAATCCGTTTCCTGCCACCCAATTCATCCCCCGTATGAACGCAGCCCACGTGATGGAGTGGATAGGTCATCGGTCCATCAGTCCCCCTGAGGCAATTTGGGGGTCAGGCCAAGATGGCCCCCAGGGGTCCAACTCTCCGCGATGCCCAATAAACCGAGACGGGCAAACTCTGATTGAGTTGCCGTTTGGTGGCTTTTTTAGTATTTTTATTATTATTATTGTGGTTTTATTCCTTATGGTGTGTCTGTGAGTGTTGCCATTTGGTTGTGCTGTTAATTATTCACTTTGATGGCTGGCCGAGGGTGTAAGGTAACTTTTGACTGGGGAGAAGTGATGTTTTTGTTTGTGTGTTTATTGTATAAGTTACTGAAATAAAAACTTACAAGCTTTATAAGCTACTGATAAGTTATTACAATATTGCAGTACAAACTTCCAAACTGTCCTTGCTATTGTATAAATTATTATAATACAACATCACGTACAAACTTCTGCAAACTTCTAAACTCTATCATTATTTTGTAAATCATCAAGTTATTGCAATCCAAAACTTCCAAATTGTATAAATTATTGTATAAAATCTTTTCAGCCGTATGCATTATTGTAAAAACTATCTCCTACGCTGTATAAGTTACTGTATAAATTATAATTGCATAAGTTACCAAACTGTATCAATTACTGTGCAAGTTACTGTACAAGTTATCCAGTGGCTAGGCTTCTAGCCTAGACTTGTCATCTCATCCTAATCCTTCGGGCCAGCCCTACGAGAGAGCTGATGGTCAGCTCAGTGGTCTGGTTAAACTATTTCAATAATATTAATATTGCACAGCAAACTTCCAGTTAATTCCACCACTTACCATAGACCTTGATGGCGCCATCTGTCTCCCCGAGGGAATTCTTCGCGATGCAGCGGAAATGGCCGAAGTCCACCCGGGCCACTCGCTTGATCCTCAGCTTCATGTAGACCTTGTACGAGCTCTCCACCACCGTGGGTTCGTACCGATCGCCTGGGGATGGTGGGCCTCGCTTTTAGTTGATGGTGAGATAGTGAGGAGATGGTGGATGGATGGTGAAGGGGTGGTCAAGAAGGTTTGGTTGGATGGTGAAAGGGTTAATTAAGATTTTTAATTGAACTCTCAACTACTTTAGGCTCAAGTATTCCTTGCCTAGGGATAGTGAATCTCACTATCTGTGATAGTGAATTTCACGGTAACCACGGCAACAAACGCTGGACGTGTAATGAAAAATTACCGTAACCGGTGAAAAAAAATCACCAATAATCCTGATTTTTCAATGAATTTTGCCCTAGTGTATGTAATAAAAGTGAACGATAGTGGAAGACAGTGAACCATTTATAGTGAGTGATTGTGACTCAGTGATAGTGGAAGATAGTGAGTGGTAGTGACTCAGTGATAGTGAGTGATAGTGGATTAATGATAATGAAACATTGATAGTGAATGACAGTGAATGATAGTGACTCAGTAATAGTGAAAGATAGTGCATCAGTAATAGTGAATTAATGCTAGTGAATCATTAGTAGTGAATGGTAATGACTTAGTGATAGTGCATGATAGTGAATTAATGATAAAGAATCATTGACAGTGAATGATAGTGAACCATTGATAGTGACTCAGTGATGTTGAATGATGGTGAATTAATGACAGTGAACCACTGATAGTGAATGACAGTGAATTAATGATAGTGACTCAGTGACAGTGAATTATAGTGATTCAGTGATAGTGAACGATAGTGCCCTCACCTGCCACAATCATGTCGCCCTGGGTATTGGTCCAGTAGTTGATGCTCTTGGGAAAAGCTTCCGTGTGGCATTCGATAGTCAGTTCCTGCCCAATGTAGGCACCCTCTAGCTGCTGGGGCACCCAGGCCACTGGCGGGACTGGGCACGGGGCATTACAGGGGATTAATCTTAGGATTTATGGGATTAATACTACCCCATAAATATTATTAATATTTAAAAGGTTAATCATAATATTTGTGGGATTAACAATATTAACTGTATATTTTATAATATATATAATATATATATATATGTGTCTATACATAGATACCCTGTATACATATACATATAAACCCTGTATACACACATACATATACACATATGTATACCACTCACACTGCACCCTGAGGTGGGTCCTCTTGCTGATGGAGGGGGGAACCCCATTCGAAGCGATGCACAGGTACGACCCCATCTGGAGCCGCGACACCTTCCTCATCTCCAGCCTCTCGCCCTTCACCTCCCGCACGGGATTGTGGGAGCCCTCGCGGCTCTCCATCGTTCCCATGATGCCATTGGTGGAGCCCATCTCTGTCGGGGGAGAGGCAAAACAACGAGGGGTCAGGATCAACGGAGGTCGTCTGAGTGTGGGGAATGTTAGATCGTTTCTCGGTTCTTTTATCGCCGCCTGTGCGGACCATCGTGGGATAGTGTTCGTTCCTCGCTTCTTTTTTCACCGTGTGTGCATACCATCTTGGGATAGTGTTCGTTTTCAAAGGATGGTACTAAACACGTAAACGCGAGGTTCGGAAACTTTACAGCGAATGATTTCCGGTTAGGAATCTTGAACGGGACAATTGAAAACAGCAAGAAGACTGCCAAAAATATGTTTATCACCTGGAATTGGAGTTCGAACCAGCAACAAAATCTCGTTTCGTCTTACCTATCTTCTCCGAGTCGAGGACGATCTCTTTGTTGTCCTCCCTCCGCCAGACGATGTTCGGAGGGGGGTGGCCCTTGGCCCGGCAGGTCAGGATGACGTCCTGGCCCTCCCGAATGGTCAGGTCGCCTGTCGATTCCTTGTCGATGATGTCCGGGGGGACTGGAAACAGGAGGAGAGGAGGAGGAGGAGCAAAGGTCAAGGTTGGGTTTTAGATGTCGGCATATTGCGTAGGAGCGTAATGATATATATATAAGTGCTATTTAAGTTGTATTGTGTAATGTATATATATATATATATATATATATATATATATATATATATCATTACTCACCAATAATATAACTACCATACATAAGTCAAGGTCAAATAAATAAATAAAGAAATATTTAAATATATATTCACACACACTCAAACAGCGGACACCCTTCCACTTACCGACCACGTCCACATAACCCTGGCGGTACCTCATCGGGTCGGTGTTGACCTGGCACATGTACCACCCGCGGTCGCTCTCTCTCACGTTCTTCAGCTGGAGGTGCCAGGTCCTGTGGTCGTTGTGGAGGAGAGAGATCCTCGGGTTCCGGGTTATGACCTGTTTGTGGATGGTCAGGATAGTCTGGGTGTCGACCTGCACCCACGCGACCTGGTCAGAAGAAGAAGAAGAGGTTGGTCGTGCTGGGTGGTGAGCTGTTATTTGTCTTGTTGACTTGGTTTGTGAGCTGTTGACCTGGGTTTGTGGCCTGGTAATTGACTTGGTGTTTTTATCTGTTATTGACCTGTTTGCTGACCTGGTTTGTGACCTGTTGACCTGGTTTATTGCTTGTTAATTGAGGTGGTTTGTGACCTGCTATTTGGCCTGGTTTGTGACCTGGTAATTGACTTGGTTTGTGACCTATTTGGTCTGGTATGACCTGGTTTATGACCTGTTAATTGACCTGGGTCAATTTTTGTGGAGTTTTAGGGAAATTAACTAAAATTGGACCTCGATGTTGCCAGTAATGTATTTTTTAATATCTTATATTCGTTTTTGGTTCATTTTCTTCTTTGTTACATGACACAAAAACCATTTGCCAGATTTTCACCAAAATTCAACCAAAGATGCACCACACCCTTGCCAACAACCACCCAAAACCTGGTCCTCGTCAGTGCCAACATTACCCACATTTCGAGCTAAATACGAATGCTAATTCTTAGGGGGAAAAGCATAACTGTGACTATTATGGATCCTTAAGAACCACTCTCGGCTTCCGTCATCCTTTGCCAAATTAAGTTGGCTGCCCTGTCAGGCGTGGTGAGAGAGAGAGAGAGAGAGAGAGAGAGAGAGAGAGAGAGTTGGCAGCCCTGCTAGGAGTGAGGATGGTGATGATGTAGTGTTTATGAGAGAGAGAGAGAGAGAGAGAGAGAGAGAGAGAGAGAGAGAGTGGGGTTTAATATAAGATTTTAGAGAGAAAGGGAGAGAAAAAGCAAAATAAATAGAGAGAGAGAGAGAGAGAGAGAATTCGTCTCTCTTATTTTGACTGAAATAGAAAAACATTTTGGATATACATAGAGAGAGAAAAAGAGAGAGAGAGAGAGAGATGGAAAAAAGAAAGAAAGAGCCACAACCCTATCTCTCTCTCTCTCTCTCTCTCTCTCTCTCTCTCTCTCTCTCTCTCTCTCTCTCTCTCTCCCCCAAAATAGACAGGTTAACGAGATGCCTATAATAGACTTAGAAGTAACACTGCTGAGTTCAGCGTCCAGATAATAAGACTATCAGTTATTATGGAAGAGAGAGAGAGAGAGAGAGAGAGAGAGAGAGAGAGAGAGAGAGAGAGAAGAGGGACGGGGGTTGGCTGTGGGTTTTTATTTCTTGGGTGTTTTTGTATGAAGGTGATACATTGAAGCTCTCTCTCTCTCTCTCTCTCTCTCTCTCTCTCTCTCTCTCTCTCTCTCTCTCTCTCTCTCTCCTTTATAGATCTATCTTATTATATACTAACTCTCCCTTTCTCCTTTAAAATCTATGTGAGTTTGTGAGAACTTTATTCTCTCTCTCTCTCTCTCTCTCTCTCTCTCTCTCTCTCTCTCTCTCCCCAAATCTTTCTGTTTTCGAAAATAATACCTTAAACTTTTCTCTCTCTCTCTCTCTCTCTCAGTCCCTCCTTCCTTGTTGTTACTCTCTCTCTCTCTCTCTCTCTCTCTCTCTCTCTCTCTCTCTCTCTCTCGGCCATATTATCGCAAGCATATAAGCACTAAATCAACAGGGGTGCCAACATTGAGGCCTCCCGAGCGGAACGGGAGGCAGGATGGCCAACTTGGCAAGGATTTTGGAGGGAGAGGATTTTTAATAATATTAATAATAATAATAATAATAATAATAATAATAATAATAATAATAATAATAATAATAATAATAATCCAAGGAGAATTGGTAGATACTTCCAGGAAAATTAATTGGGGGATTTATTGTGAGGTTTCTCTATGGGATTTAAAATTGTATTTTGATTTTTAAAGGTTTGGGGGGTTTAAATATTATATATATAGTGTTTTTGGGAATTAGATTTTATATATAGTGTTTGGGGGAATTAGGGACACTATTAAGAATATTGTTCACCCCATCGTGGTTCTATTGTGACATAATTTTCCACAATCATGGCATCTTTCCATAATTCGAAATGACCTTCCTCATAACATCATTGTAGAATCCCTTTTGGCATTCAGAGACATTCCTCTTTTAAGTCTTTTTTCGGGGGGGGGGTTCTTTTTGAGGCACCCCTCCACCCTGTGGACCACACCCCCTCTCCTGGAGACCCCCAGGTAACCCCTCCAGGTAATTTCCGGGGGTCATTGTGGCCCGGGCAGGACCCAGACACCCGAAAAAGACGTCCCATTTCCGCCGGACAAAAGGAGAGGTTGGCCCAGGTGTGGGTGGTCTCCTGGGAGGGGGGAGGGTGTCAGGAATTTAATAAGTTATTCCTTACAGGTCGATGTATTGATTTGGGAACGGAATATACATTCAATATCCTTCTTTTTTGTATGTTTCTAGTGCATTAATAAACTGTTACACACATGATATACGTGTGTATATTGATAGAAGTACTTTGTTCAGACGTAGCATGTTGTATAATTGTATTTACGTAAGTATTTTTGGAAGGAAATATACATTAAATATACGTTTTCAGCACGTTTGTCAATTGGTGTGTATGTTAGAAATATACATGTGTATAATCAGATATACTTGGCTACATATTTAAACTATGCTTGTAGGTGTATATTTGCAGAGCATTTGTGTGCTTCAAAGAATACGGGAAATATACACTACACTTTTTGCATGTTTTTCGTGAGTATGTTAGGTTACAAGATATTCACACTTGTTACTAGTTGTGGAGGAAATATAGAAGAAATATGCATTTTTTGTGGGAATAAACTAATATGCGTGGAGTATGTATATTCACAGACATATTTGGTTAAATTATATATGTACAGACAGATATATATATACGTAAAACATACAAACTACACAAAAAATATGCTCACAAATACTGACATATAATATGCACAAATATTCATAACTGTACACACACATATACACAGCAATATACTCAAGAATATGCATAAGTATTCATAACATACATAAACATATGCACAGAAATAGTCGTAAATACACAAATATACACAAACATCCACGAATTCCCCACGTGTGCATATTCGAGACGTATGAAAATACACATAAACACTTTCCCAAATATACATAAATGCACTCCCAAATATACACACAAATATACACAAACATACGTGAATTCGCCACGTGTGTATATTGGAGGCATATGCAAATATACATAAATACACTAAAATATACATGAATTCTGCCAATATTCGTAACATACACAAACACACGAGTACACAAAAACATACTCTGAAACATACACAAACATACACAAACATACTCGCCAATACACAAAAGCATACACTGAAATATACACAAACATACTCGCAAACACTCGAAAGCATACTCTGAAATAGACACAAACATCCACAAATATACACAAACATACGCGAATTCGCCACGTGTGTGTATTGGAGGGGGTGGTCTCCTCTCAGGACCATCTGGCCCGCGTCGCGAATTGATGACCGGGATGAGAAGAGAAGGACCTCCCGAAATTAGACACCCGTTTCCGGAGGCCATAATTATCACAGCCATTTCTTTGCTTTTGTTTGTTTGTGGGGGAGAGAGAGAGAGAGAGAGAGAGAGAGTGGTGGGAGAAATGAGGGAGAAATGGATGGAGGTTAAGGAAATGAGAGAGAGAGAGAGAGAAACAGAGAAAAATTGAGAGAGAGAGAGAAACAGAAAAATAGAGAGAGAGAGAGGCGGTAAGAAAGAGAAAGTGAGGGAGAGAGAGAGAGATAGAGGACGTGAGAGAGAGAGAGAGATAGAGGACGTGAGAGAGAGAGAAAGTGAGAAAGAGAGAGAGAGAGAGAGAGAGAGACGAGTAAATAACAGAAAGGGAGAGAGAAAACTTTAACTTTAACTCCGTCCCTCCCCTCCCCCTCAAAAAAAATCCCAGCCAAATCCCCCGGATGTCCCCCCAACCGAAATCCGGGATCAATCCGCCAATCCCGGATCAATCCCTCCGTCAGATCCGGCAATTACCGGGCCTCGAAATTTCCGTAATGACCGGATTACTTATTATTAAACTAAAAGGGCATTCTAATGAGGTGTCACTTCGACGCCCCCGCCCCCGACGCCGCCCCTGGGATAGGAGGGTTCAATTTTGGTGTCTTGGGTTTTTGTGGTACGTATTCTTTCTTCTCTCTCTCTCTTCTCTCGTTTTTCTCTCCCTTTCTGTCATTTACTCTCTCTCTCTCTCTCTCTCTCTCTCTCTCTCTCTCTCTCTCTCTCTCTCTCTCTCTCTCTCTCTCTCTCTCTCTCTCTCTCTCATGAAGAAACCTCTCTCTCTCTCTCTCTCCTCTGTCTCTCTCTCTCTCTCTCTCTCCTCATTTGTTTCTCTTCCTTTCTATCATTTACTCTCTCTCTCTCTCTCTCTCTCTCTCTCTCTCTCTCTCTCTCTCTCTCTCTCTCTCTCTCACCTTGTATCCCTTGAGCTGTTCCACCGTGCAGGGCAGCATTGCATCCCTGCCCACAGTCACCGTGATGTTTGGGATGCTGTCCACGAATTTGGGCATAAGGCTCGTCTCTTCACAAACTGTGGGGCGAAAAAAAGGAATTATTAGCTATTATTCCTAATTATAATGATTATTCATTATTACTGTTGATTTTTTTGACATGATTATAATTTGTTATTATTGGACTGAGGTGGATTGTTCCTGTGGAGAGAACGGGAGATCCTAGGTTGGACATTGTTGATAATCACAGATTATTATAATTATATTATTGATTATATTATCAATCATTTTCCTTTTATAATAATCATCAATTATCTCATCACAATTATCAACTATCATCTAATTCTACTCCAGACAGGAATGGTAGTCCGGGGGTCCCCGGAGTAGATCCCACAGGGAGGGGTGGAGGAGTTAAAGTCCCAAGTGAGAGAAACAGAATTCTGGGGAATTCTTGAGATAGTTTGATCGCTCTGTCGGCACTCGACTGGAAGGGATGTAAGCCGCCTTGGGCCAAGATTTGTGTGTGTGTTTGTTTAAATATACATAAATATGCACTTGAATATACATAAATATGCACTTGAATATACATATAAATAAGCATTAATATATACATAAATATTTGATATTAAATTCCATTCACCATTTTAAAAACTTAGAATTTCCCAGATTTGCCTGTTGATTATTACTTGAATATACATAAATATACTCGTAAATATACACACATCTATATATTCATAAATGCACTTAAGTATTTAATATTCTGTTTACCATTTGAAAAACTTGTAATCAACCAGATTTCTCTGTTTATATATGATTTAAATATACATAAAGTTACACTTAAATATACACAGTAATATACATATAAATGTACATATCTATATGCATATTATACATAAATATACATAAGTATTTAATATTAATTCTGTTTACCATTTGAAACCCTTGTAGGCTAATCATTCAGATTTCACGGTTTGTTTATGATTTAAATATACGTAAATATACACAGTAATATACACAAATATGCGTATTAATTTATACATGAATATTTAATATTAATACTATTAATATTAATTCCGTTTACTATTTGAAAACTTGTAATCATCCAGATTTCTCTGTTTGTTTATGATTTAAATATGCATACATATACCCTTGAATATACACAGTAATATACATAAATGTGCATATGAATTTATACATAAATATACACTAATATAAATAAGTATGTAATATTTAAATTATATAAATCTTGGGAACAGCTGACACGGTTTCCCAGATTTGTCTATTGGTTTATTAGTCAAATATGCATAAATATACACAATAATATACATAAATATACAGTAATATACATAAGAATTTATTATCAAATACTATTTACCATGTAAATAACTTACACATTTTACACCAAGTGAAAAATATACAAAAATATACTTAAAACCTTATGTACTTATGTGTATATCTATACATACGTATATTTTTATGATAAATATACAAAATAAACATAAATATACACAAAAACCTATTATAAAAATTGCTTTTTCTTGTGAATGATTGACAGAATTTACACCAAAACTAACCAGGATTCGAACCTCCAGTATTCATGTGTATACATATATTTATATGTATGAAATACACAGCTGTACACAATTATGCGCAAATATTCATTACCAGATTCACTTTCGCCTTGCTAATAACACACAGTATACCTCATATACACATGTATACATATGTATAAATATGCATATCCATACATATAAATATACATATGTATAAACATACACTAGAGGGTAATATCCAGACGTGACAGCTTTGTAATTCTTGGCATAGTTTCATAGGGGGGCCAAGTTTACGAGAGAGAGAGAGAGAGAGGAGGGTGTATTCATATATATGTATATGTATTCATATATACATATACATATAATCATATATATGCAGTGATTTACATACGTAAATTCATACATATATTTCGTATGTATTTTTTTTACCAATTTATATATATGAGTATATATAAATATATGAATATGCAGTATGTATTTCGATAAATACGCCTAGTCATATACGATAGTATACACGAATGTATACACACACATACACACACGATTACACATGCAAGTATACATAAATATACATAAATAATTATTTATTTCCAGACTTGCTCAGTATGAAACGAGAGCATTGATAATTAAACTAAATTGTGTGGATATCATACGTCTCTGCAGCGCACGTACGCTTTTGAATGCTTATGTATACATGTATGATGTGTGTATGTCCATGCGCATCATACATGTATACATATATACGTAAATTCATGCACAATTATGTATTTATGTAGTATGATACATAGTCAGACATCGGTCTGAATTGTCAGGTGTAGATAGTTTTAAACACGAATACGCGCCTTTGCGCGCTCGTACACGCGTCTAAATGCGTATGTACGCCCATACGCATGTATATCCATACACACGCCTCATACACCTTCCATTTCCGCCTCTGTATCAACTCGCATAACCACATTCTTCCGCTCTGCTTGAGTTGAAAGCCAATTGTCAACCGCTGCTTGTGTGAGATTTAATTCAATTCCCTCCGTTTTTTTGGGAGCGCTCCCGCGCGCGCGCGCTCGCTCCTACGGCGCGTCTGTGCGCGTCTGTGTGTTGGTGAGGGTCCTGGCGATGTCTGTGTGGAGTTTCGTTTGTGTGGGTTGAACGGTGTTTGTGCTGTGGGCGTGTTTGTGAATGTTTTTTTGGGGGTGTGTGTATGTGTATAAATATATATATATATATATATATATATATATACAGTGAAACCTCATTATTAATATATACAGTGAAACCTCATTATTAATCGCGCGTTAAAACTTTCTCCGAACTATGAGAACTGAGAATGGGGAGAGAATAAAAGCGAGAGAGAGAGAGAGAAAGAGAGAAAGAGAGAGAGAGAGGGGAGAGATAATTTATTGCAGTTGTTTGTGATCTCTTTAATAGTTTGTTTATTGGGAAAATTATCTCCTTCTGTAGATTGGTCGCTGTTTGTAGTGTTGAGTGGGAGACAGGGTTGGCAGTTGGTTTCTCTCTCTCTCTCTCTCTCTCTCTCTCTCTCTCTCTCTCTCTCTCATTCTGGTACAATATCCTACATTATCATCGTCCAACCATTACTTATCTTTTAACTGATCTTCTGCCATTACCTCTCTCTCTCTCTCTCTCTCTCTCTCTCTCTCTCTCTCTCTCTCTCTCTCTCTCTCTCTCTCTCCTTAATATATACTCCATAGATCTCTGTTTATGCCAAATTCTTTCATGAGGCGAGATTGGAGGGAGAGAAGTGAGCCGGGCAAATTTTTGGGAATATGTTCTAAATTTTTGGGTGAGGGTTATGTTTCTCTCTCTCTCTCTCTCTCTCTCTCTCTCTCTCTCTCTCTCTCTCTCTCTCTCTCTCTCTCTCTCTCCAGCATTTAATCAACAGAGGCTCTCAATTAAGTGGACCACTCAACAGGCTTAAATGGACTGCCTACCTCTTACCTCTCCCTACCTCCCTTCCTCCTTACCTCCCTACCTCTCAGATTACCTCCTCGACCCTCCCAGAGGTCTTTCAAGAAGTGAGGAAGAATACAATTTTTTTTTAAAGATTAATGATGTAATATTTTGTATTTTATTGTATATGACTTTGAATTTTGACATTACAGGTTTTTTACAATAAATATACAGTCTTTTACTGTGAAATATTACAGGATTTTTCTACAATAAATATACAGTCTTTTACTGTGAAATATTTCAGTTTTTTTACAATAAATTTACAGTCTTTTACTCTGTTTTGAAATATACAGTTTTTTAAAATACATTTACAGCCTTTTACTGTGTTGAAATATTGCAGTCTTTTTGCAATAAATTGACAGTCTTTTACTGTGTTCTTTAAATTTACAGTTTTTTACAATAAATTTACAGTTTACTGCATTTTGAAATATTAGTTTTTTACAATAAATAATTTACAGTCTTTTAGTGTATTTTAAAATATTATGCTGTTTTTACAATAAATTTATTTTACAATAAATCTTTTATGTAGATTATTATAGAAAAAGATATGGATTTATAATAAAAAACTGAGAGATATTCGTAGAAAACCGGGAGATTTTTGTGAGAGATTCGCCGGAGATATCTGAAGGAAATTTCGAGAGATTTTTTCAGAGATTAATGAGAGATACTGAGAGATTTTCAGAGATTTTGGGCGGAAAAAGCGAGAGATTAATAAAACGGCTATTGAGAGATATTTTTGAGAGATTAATGAGAGATATCTCTTGCTAAGAGAAATGAATGAGAGATTGTTGAGAGATTTGTCGGAGATTTCCAGAAAGGAAAATGCGACAGTTTTCCAGCGCAGAATTATCTCCCGGAGATACCTCCCAGATATATCTCCCAGAGATACCTCCCCGCTTTGGGTCCAAGGAGGACCCCCGAAAATCCCTGGAAGGATTCAAAAACTAAAACCTTGCTCACGAAAAAAAGGCGAGATATCCGCGCATTTCTAACGAGAGATATCACCCACACAGCGCCCCCTGGGCGGGGGCCGCTTCCGGCCACGCCGCCGTGGGCCCAAGAAGGACCCCCGAAAATCCCTGGAAGGGTTAAAAAAAAAAACCCACCCCGGGGATTTAAGCTTATTGGGGAAAACATCCTGGTGATGCATCGAGGCTATACGTTTCCTTAATATTCAGGCGGCGAATTCGTAATGACAGAACTTTGCGTCGGCGGGAAGTGGCCGAGGGCGTCGCTGGAAGGACGCAGGGGCGACGCAGACAGCCCCACGAGAGAGAGAGAGAAAGAGAGAGAGAGATAAACAAAAGCACAACGCCGGAAGAAGGCGTTTCCTTAGGAAAACAGACAATTTCGGGGGTCCGCAAACGAGCGCCTCCGGTGGGTTGGAATATTTCCGAGCGGATTTTTACGATTCCTTCGCGCGTGAAAATAATATCGGTTTTGGCGCGAATTTGTCTGCATGTATTGGCGCGAAGACAGGTGTTGAATAGTGTATTAATACATTATACATTCCTGTACGTAAAGCCAGTGTATGATGCATAACAACAGATAAATTTACTTTATAATAAGTGTATCCATTGACAAGAATATCGTATATTCATTCTAAAATATAAAGTTTCTCCGCGATGTATTAATACAGTTGTAGAATATTGTATTAATACATCATACATTGCTATACATAAACCCAGTGTATAATGTATAAATACAGATATATTTAAGTGTATAATTACCTTATGCATTGAAAGGAATATACTTATACTCAAATATACAATTTCTCCGCGATGTATTTGAGCGAATACAGTTATAGAATATTTTATTAATACACCATACATCCTTATACATAAAAATATCAGTACAAATATTAATGTAAATATATTTCATAAAAATATTCGTATTAAAATATACAAATATACTTCAGCGATATTTTTACGTATCGCAAATAAGTATCGGTTATAATAACTAAACCTAATCAAAGGAATATAATATATTTATTGGTAAGTATATCTGTATATTTATTGATAAATACATTTCTTGGAAAAAGTGTATATTAGGCAAATGCTTTGATAAATATTCGCAGCGGAGAATATTTCAGATTTAACTATAGAAATATTTTAGGATTAATATTCTATAACAAATTCACTTGTGTGTATAATATTTTGATAAATATTTCTACGAATAAATATGCGGTAATATACACATATATCAGTGTGTATATTCCAGACATTATTGGGATGAATATATTTGATGTATTTAAGACAATTAATATTATGGTATATATGTTTAATGTTTGTGTATTTATATGTGTATGTTTGTGCATATTTGAGAGAGAGAGAGAGAGAGAGAGAGAGAGAGAGAGAGAGAGAGAGAGAGAGAGAATCCCAAGGCATCCAAAGACCCTGTGAGAGAGAGAGAGAGAGAGAGAGAGAGGTGTTAATTAGCTTGTGATTTGAGACATACCTTGTCATCTGATCACCTAGCTGCTTATTACTGAATACGTGCGCGCGTTTGGGCGCGCTCGTGTGCGTATGTGTGTTCGTGTATGCATGTGTGAATACCTCCAGGCCTTGTGGAGAGAGAGAGAGAGAGAGAGAGAGAGAGAGAGAGAGAGAGAGAGAGAGAGAGAGAGAGAGATTCATTCATTAGGGATTAATGATAACCTTGTTATGGTGTGGTAACAATATGTATGTGCGTATGTTTTTGTACGTGTGTGTATGTGTGTGTATCTGTGTATGTTTTTGTGTGTGTTACTGTACAGGGGAAAGCGTTACTCCTCTATGGAGTGAGTACAAAGCTAGGCGACTGTTTCGTAGATGAGATAAATTTTGTAGTTGAAAAAATTATATTGAATAATTTTTGTAGTGATAAAATATATTATTAGATAACTTTTGTGGTGAAAGAATATGTGATTAGGTAATTTTTGTAGTGAAAAAATTATATTAGATAATTTTGTAGCGATAAAATATATTAGATAATTTTTGTAGTGAAAGAATATGTGATTAGGTAATTTTTGTAGTGAAAAAATTATATTAGATAATTTTTGTAGCGATAAAATATATTATTAGATAATTTTTGTAGTGGAAAAAATATATTATTAGATAATTTTTGTAGTGAAAAAATTATATTAGATCAATTTTTGTAGCGAAAATTATATTATTAGATAATTTTTGTAGTGGAAAAAATAATTATTAGATAATTTTTGTAGCGATAAAATATATTATTAGATAATTTTTGTAGTGAAAAAAATAATTATAAATAATTTTTTGTTGTGAGAAATAATTATAGTAAATAATTTATGTAGTGAGAAAAATTATATTAAATAATTTTTATAGTGATAAAAATATTTTGATAAATAAATTTTGCAGTCGTGAAAAAATTATTTGATATAATTTCGGTAGAGAAAAAATTATTCAAGGAAATAAATCAGAAAAACTCCTCCGTAACTGACGCAGTTTTTTCCATTAATTCCCGAGTGTCAGAGTCAGGATGAATTCCAAATCTCTTATTTAGCGAAAAAAAAGGAAAAAAGGGAATAAAACCGGGAAAAAACTCCCTCAAAACACGGACAAAGAGCCGTACGATTTGATAGGGAAGAAACCTGGGAAGAAATAGTTTTTTCCATTAATTCCCGAATTTCAAAGTCATAATTTTTTATCATAACGAAAACACAGGGAAAAAACAATGGGAAAAAACTCCCTCAAAACACACATAAAAACCGCCGTACGATTTGATAGGGAAGAAACCGCGGAAGAAATAGTTTCTTCCATTAATTCCCGCTCGTATGATCCACAGGCTTGCTTCTCCCGGCCGACAGTCAATTTCGGGAAGATCGGGGTGGGCCACGCTAACCAAGAATTAATATAAAGCGTCAGTGATTGGCTCTCTCTCTCTCTCTCTCTCTCTCTGTTTGTAATTGGGGAAATATAATGGAAAATAAACTAAATGTTTTGGTTTGATTTGGATGTTCAGGATTTTGTAAACTCTCTCTCTCTCTCTCTCTCTCTCTCTCTCTCTCTCTCTCTCTCTCTCTCTCTCTCTCGTAACCACCAACATTCGACCAATTTTTTTTTTTACATATCTAGAAGTCTATCCCTCCGTGCTTATTATGAATCTCTCTCTCTCTCTCTCTCTCTCTCTCTCTCTCTCTCTCTCTCTCTCTCTCTCTCTCTCTCTCTCTCTCTCAGAGGAGCGCGCGCGAACGCACGCAAAAGGCGAGCACAACAAACAGTCCCCCAGGTGAGAAAGAGGGGGACCCCAGGTGTCTATTTCCGCGTTTCAACACCTTATTGGCCCTCAAAATTTAGGGCCACCTTTGCTCTCTCTCTCTCTCTCTCTCTCTCTCTCTCTCTCTCTCTCTCTCTCTCTCTCTCTCTCTCTCTCTCTCTCTCTCTCTCTGTTTTTCATATTCGTTTTTTTATTTGTATTTTTATTAATTTTTTTCATCAAATTTAACCAGTTTTTTTTAATATGAATTTTATATTTAAGTAAATATTTGTATTTTTATTCATATAATTATTTATATTTATATTTGTATAAATATTTATATTTATGTTTATATTTATAAATATTTATATTTTATTTATATATGAATATTTATTTTTATTTTTATAAATATTTATATTTATATTTATTTATATGAATATTTATATTTGTATTTCTATTAATATTTATATACATATTTATATTTATTTTTATTTCTATAAATATTCATTCTTTTGCCTTTGTTTCTCCACAACTGTTGTTTTTATAATGTTCTTCAAGTGTTGTTCTACAAATCCTGTTCTTCGATTGCTGTTTCCACTTATCGGAATCTTACGAAAGTTGTTCTTCAAGAACTTCCCCTTCAGACGCTGTTCTTCGGCTTCGTTCGCCAAGCAGAACAACAACCAAACGCCCAACAACATCGGCAGCAACGAGGCCTGCGGAGGAAGCCTCCATAGGAACAACAGATGTTGTTTCACCGATCCTTGTCAAGGGTACGGCCGACTGAACAGCGTATGGAAATTTATATCAATCATAACAAGTGTCCGGGAGACTCTCTCTCTCTCTCTCTCTCTCTCTCTCTCTCTCTCTCTCTCGAGGTGTCTCTACGCTACCTCTACGAGGCTTTTGTTGTTCGTCGGCGAGATGCGAGAACAACACAGAAAACAACACAAAAAACAGTAAAACAACACAATTAAAACAACACGAAAAAACAGTAAAACAACACATTTAAAACAACACAAAAAACAGTAAAACAACACAATTAAAACAACACAAAAAACAGTAAAACAACACGGGGAAAAACACGAAAAAACAGTAAAACAACACAATTAAAACAACACAAAACAGTAAAACAACACAATTAAAACAACACAAAAAAAAGTAAAACAACACGGGGAAAAACACGAAAAAACAGTAAAACAACATAGTTAAAACAACACGAAAAAACAGTAAAACAACACAATTAAAACAACACGAAAAAACAGTAAAACAACATAGTAAAACAACACGAAAAACAGTAAAACAACATAGTAAAACAACACAAAAAAACAGTAAAACAACACAATTAAAACAACACGAAAAAACAGTAAAACAACATAGTAAAACAACACGAAAAACAGTAAAACAACACGGGGAAAAACACGAAAAACCAGTAAAACAACACAATTAAAACAACACGAAAAAACAGTAAAACAACACAGGAAAACAACAAAAGAGTCTTTTTTTTTTTTAGAGATCAGGTGGCGATCGAGACCGCTTTTCATTTTAGTAGATTCGAAGGGAAGAGATTGTTTTGAACGGTCTCTCTCTCTCTCTCTCTCTCTCTCTCTCTCTCTCTCTCTCTCTCTCTCTCTCTCTCTCTCCCAGAGCGCATATATGTCCATATATACACATAAAAATATATATATATATTTTTGCACTTTTTCATAAGCCACACTAATAATTATTCCTTTCCTTATTTCCAACTTTATCATCCCTTTTCCCTCTTCCCTCTTCGAGGATAACACTCCTCCCCCCTCCCCCGCATCCATACGCGCCCGTGTGCGCCTGCCAGCGCGCGAACGCGCACATATACACGTAAAAATGCGCACACGTGAATTTCTTACCGCGTAAGATTATCTTCCTACGCTTGAAGGCTTAAGCCGGTCTTGCGTTTATTGTTTTAGAGAGAGAGAGAGGGACAGAGATAATAGGAGAAGAGGGGTGAGATGAGATGGAGGGTAAGAGAGAGAGAGAGAGCAGAAATAAGCGGTAATAAACGGGGGAATAAGCAATAAAATGAAAGAGTTTGCGGTGTACCTTTCACATTCGTTCTGAATCTAGACGGAAGCGAAACGCGAATAACGGGTCAAAAAAAAAATGCGATAAACGCGTGTGAAATGAACAGGATAATAATAAGGGTAAACCCCTAAATAAGAGACAGAGAAAATAAACGGGAGAAAGAAGGAATGAGAGAGAAACAAGAAAATGCAGAAACAAGAAAAAGCGATAAAATTGCGCTCAGAGAGAAGCGGAAACCCGAAGATGGACGAAGAGGGAGACAGAGAACACGACGATGAATAACCTGAGAGAGAGAGAGAGAGAGAGAGAGAGAGAGAGAGAGAGAGAGAGAGAGAGAGAGGAAGGGGAAAATAAGGCTTTTTATGGCTTTCTAGATTCGCTACTTCAAAACGTAATCCAGTTTGTGCGCGTTTGTTTGTGCGTATATTCTCTGGGTGTATGTGTATGTTGTTTGTGTATGTGTATACGTGTAGTATACCTACACACTTTCTGTATTTTTACTGTTCTCTTCGAAAAACTGTGAGACAAAAATTCCATAATTTGAATATTTTCTGGAAATCTTGACTTAAATCGTTTGTTTCAGAGCCGTATGTGGCGTTTGTTTGTGCGTACATTCCCTTGGTGTATGTGTATGTTGTTTGTGTATGTATAACATACATACACACTTTCTTTATTTTCTTTATTTTTCTTCAGAAGCAGAAAAAAAATAATCTTATTTTAGACATTTGACCCAAATTCAGTCACGACTTCCCAACGATAACTCAACTATTTCTGGTCGCAGCCCTGTCCTAGAGGCCTGTAGGCCTCGCACCCCATCCCAAAAGACAAAAAAACCATTTACTCACCCGCACGAGGCGTCAGGAGGCCGATGGAGGCGGAAATCACCCAGATAATCTGATGCAAATCAACCATTTTACCATCACAGTTAGATCACCACGAGAAACATATTTTCACTCTTTTCGAAATATTTCCAATTTTCAACAATTTCTTAAAAATACTTCCGGTGATCGCAGTCACTCGCCGATCACCTCGGAAGATTCCTCGGTCATCCGAGAACCGGATCCGACCGTCGGAACGTCACGGCGACCGGCGCTGATCGGCTGAACGGCGTCCGAACGAGATTATCTTTGATTTTTCAGGCATTGTTGTGTACACTTTTAGTCACTCGGTGATTGATTTGTTGGTCTCTTTCTCTCTCTCCTTGGCGTTGCTTTTTTTGGGTTCCTGCGAAGGAAATAGAAATAAAATATTAGTGTTTTATATATTTTATAGTGGAGTGAATTCAACTGGACATTGATATTTATAAGATAAATCATTGAAAAACAGATTTTATAATTTTCACTCAAATCCGTTCATCCATTCTCGAGATATATTTAAAAAAAATGACCTAAAAAACAAGTTATTTAAATGAACACAAATCTGCCGTCGCTGTAGAAGACGAAAAAGAAGAAAAAAAAAACACAGTTTCTCTCACTACCCCAAGAATCGAACCCATCCATTAATAATATGACCGTCTATTCTGTTTGATTTCACAGCCGATGCCCACGTTAACCAGAGGGTCCCGGGGGTTCCCAGGGGTCCCAGGGGATTCTATGGGGATCTTAGGGGGTCCTAGGGGGGTCCCCCACCCCCTAAAATAAAGGAGGGGGTGACAAAGCAAGAAACGAGACAAAGGAAG
>NC_089775.1:3795632-3883132 GCF_040412425.1 Macrobrachium rosenbergii
TTTTCACTTGAAAATTCCCTGAGAACAACCCCCTAGAATATCATCTCCCCTTAAAAAAAAAAAACCCTAGAAACCCTTCCCCTTAAAATACCCCTTAGAACACCTCCTAAGGGGTGACAGCCCCATAGAAACAGAGAAAAGTAAGGAGTAGAAATCCCGGAGATCAGTGTCCTCGCCGCATCAGAAATGGACGACGCATCCTTTAATGCCTCAAAAAACAGTCTCCGCCATGCTCCGCGGATCCCTGCGGATCACCGAGGACCAGCAGGAGGAACAGCAGGAACAGCAGGGACAGCAGGAGGGGAAGGAGGAGCAGGAGGGCAAGTAGGAGCAGCAGGAATAGCAGGAGAAAATGGGACCATGGGGCCTCCTGGTTACTTTCTGCTTTCCATAGAGTGGGGAGGTTTGTTTCTCTCTCTCTCTCTCTCTCTCTCTCTCTCTCTCTCTCTCTCTCTCTCCTTCAAACCATCCCCAACCACTCCCTGATCCCTAACCTACACAATCCACCCACTAACCCCCCTTAAAACCCCTTAGAAATCCCTTAAAATCCCCCAAAACTTAAGGGAAGTAGGTTACCCGCCAGGCCCTACATCAAAGAAAATGGGGAATACATATTAATTAAACGAAGGGTAACTACTCCAGAGGCCCGTTTGGGACCGGGGATACGATGCGTCTCAATAAAATTCGGCAGGGGCGGGCTGGGTTACCGTGGTCCCCCTTTTGGGGGGGTGTCAGGGAGGAGGGGGTAGAGGTACTCGTTGTTTACGTCTCTCTCTCTCTCTCTCTCTCTCTCTCTCTCTCTCTCTCTCTCTCTCTCTCTCTCTCTCTCTCTTGATTCTCCCTGTGTTGATTAGTATTTGTTTTGTCACTTTTTGTTTATGGTTGGTCAGAGGGTTTGATGATATGGGGGGAGAGAGAGAGAGAGAGAGAGAGAGAGAGAGAGAGAGAGAGAAATTCAATGTATCTTTTTCATCCAGATATGTAAAGATTCTCAGAGAAAAATAGATATTCAATACATCATTTTCACACATATAGATAAGGATTTGAGAGAGAGAGAGAGAGAGAGAGAGAGAGAGGGAGAGAGGTATTAGAAGGAACGAAGGAAGCGTTCATTCGCCCCACGGAAAAGTGTTCGCCGGGAACCCTTCCGAATGAACGCACCCACAAGACATCGATGTTCTAATCCGTTCTGAAGCGCCATTAGTCTTTTGCGAGTTGACGATTTAATAATTTGTTTGGCAATTTCCGCCTCGCCCTCGATTCCCGGAGGTCTAGGAGAGAGAGAGAGAGAGAGAGAGAGTGAGAGATATTGAGAGAGAGTGGGAGAAGAGTCTGAGTGAGAGAAAGAGAGGCAACACCCTCAAAAACTTAAACAAAAGCGAGACAAAGTGCGATCAACCATTACTCGATACCCGAAGCCCTATAACTATTTATATCCTCATTTCCCACCGCCCCCCACGCCCACGCCCCCCCACGCCCGTAATCTACATGTGTAGGGCTTCGGGAATTCGCCCAACCCGTCGCCAGAGCCAATCACGCCCATTACGGGGGCGTAATTGGATAAAAGGTCAGCTTAAGTCGACGGTTTGCAAGGGATTGTGGTCAGGTGCTGATAATAATAATAATAATAATAGTAATAATAATAATAATAATTTTATTATAATCTTGTTATAAAATACAACTAATATACAACAATATTTGTAAAACCAGAGGCTATAATAATAATAATAATAATAATAATAATAATAATAATAATAATAATAATATTTTCCTTAATTACAGAATCACCTACAACCCACAACCCTTCAGCATAATAATAACAATGTTATAAAATACAACTAATGTACAACAATTTATGTAAACCCAGAGTCTATAATAATAATAATAATAATAATAATAATAATAATAATAATAATAATAATAATTTCCTTAATTCCAGCATCAGAGAATCACCCACAACCCTTCAGCATAATAATAACACCGTCATGAAACACAACAAATGCACAACAATCTACGTACAACCAAAGGTTGTAGCATAACCTGGTTATATAATTCAGTGGTGGGAAACAGATATAAAGAAATGCATCAGAGAAATAAAAGCTGTAACTTCCGGAGCTTCAAAGGAAAGTTCAAACAACTTTGACGTTTGAAAAATATGTCTGAACGCTGTCAAACTCCCTCCAGACTCCCTCCACTCACTCCCTCACTCCCTCCCTCCCCGGGAGTGGAGTTTGAGACGGGTTTTTTTTGGGGAAAAACTGGAGTTTTGCGAAGTTTTATTGACGTAGATGTTTGGGGGTCGAAGAGCAATGTATTAAGTTTCCTTGATTCTTTTTGTCATAAATTCCGGAATTTTTCTGGGAGGGGGGAATTATTCCCGAAGCTCTCTCTCTCTCTCTCTCTCTCTCTCTCTCTCTCTCTCTCTCTCTCTCTCTCTCTCTCTCTCTCTCTCTCTCTCTCTCGTATCTACTTTTTCCTCAGCTAAAATTTCACGGTCTGAAAAACTTCAGTTTGAACAACATGTTTACGCCGTAACCCGATGCGAATTACGGATTAGATGTGTGAGAGAGAGAGAGAGAGAGAGAGAGAGAGAGAGAGAGAGAGAGAGAGAGAGAGAGAGAGAGAGAGATCAATTTTTACATTCTTCAAAGTATTTAGAAAGAGAGAGAGACAGAGACAGAGAGAATGTGTGTGTGTCTAGCTAAAATAGTAATTGACAGAGAGAGAGAGAGAGAGAGAGAGAGAGAGAGAGAGAATGTGTGTGTGTGTATTTGAGAGAGAGAGAGGGTGTGTATGTGAGTGTGGGAGAGAGAGAAAGAGAGCGTGCGTTTAAGAGAGAGAAAGAGAGCGTGTGTTTAAGAGAGAGAGAGAGAAAAAAAGAGTGTGTGTGAGAGAGAACGAAAGAGTGTATGTGTGTTTGAGAGAGAGAGAGAGTGTGTGTGTGTGTGTGTTTGGGAGAGAGAGAGAGAGAGAGAGAGAGAGAGAGCACCGTAGCGCAACCCTGCTATAGAACACCAGCCTAACAATTGCCACCAACGCAACCTGTAATTATTCAGCAAGCTAATCGTCCCATCGCCAATCCATTAGAAAGATTAAAAAAAAAAAATATTTAAAAAAATTAAAAATAATATAAAAAATGCCTTTCAGAATATTAATAGGTATTGATAAATGTTAAAAGATTCTTGTATTTACATCTTAAGAGCTTTGAAAAGCTTTTAGGTTAATAGAGGAGACTGTATTTATTGGTTAATAGACGCCAGTAGATTCTGGTTTGGCTTGGAAAGAATTATTAGTGGGTAAGGTAGTCTCTCTCTCTCTCTCTCTCTCTCTCTCTCTCTCTCAGTGGCTGAGATAGTGTGTCGTATATACAATTCTATCTCTCTCTCTCTCTCTCTCTCTCTCTCTCTCTCTCTCTCTCTCTCTCTCTCTCAGTGGCTGAGACAGTGTGTCGTATATACAATTCTCTCTCTCTCTCTCTCTCTCTCTCTCTCTCTCTCTCTCTCTCTCTCTCTCTCTGTTAGTGGCTGAGATAGTGTGTCGTATATATAATTCTCTCTCTCTCTCTCTCTCTCTCTCTCTCTCTCTCTCTCTCTCTCTCTCTCTCTCTCTCTCTCTCCTGAATTTTTAACTCGGCCAATTTGCGGTCATCCTATCCATCACTGGGCCCATCTACTTGTCTAAGACCCTCAATATTGAGTCTTCTATGGTTCCTGACGGAGACGTGGCCGTCCCTGGGCCCTGAATAGGCCCTGAATAGGCTCCTGAATGGGTCAGGGGAGTCCCGGGGCGGGGGGGTCCAGGGGCGCCCTATTTTGGGGATAAGACTCTTGTGGGTAGTTTTATGAAGGAGTTTTAGGTGTGTGTGTATAATGATACGTATGTATAGGGTCCTTGAATATTTAAGGGGTCCATGGTTCCCCCTGTGATATTCCCAGTGGGGATTGCCCCCTCTAGTCCCCCTTAGGGGCAGGGCCAGGGGGAGATTGCCCCATAGACCCCCATAGAACCCTATCAGTAATTTTATATAAGAGTTTTATGTATGTATGTCGAATCTAGGGACTACCCTGAGATATTCCCAGGGGATTGACCCCCCTAGGCACTCTTAAGGACAGGGCCAGGGGGAGATTGCCCCTTTAGCACCCCTTAGAGACTGACCCAGGGGGGAGATTACCCCCTAGGACCATCCATTTTAGCGACCAGTACCCCGTGGGTGGCCTTACTTAGAAATCCTAGGATTCACCAACTCCCAAACTTGTAAATCCATTGGAATCCACTTTTTAAATCGCCAATTTGACCTTCCCTGCGTGATAACCACTACGATATGAGAACCACTACAATTTCCCCCCGCTGGACAACCATCCCGCAGAATGATGGATATGGGAAACATGACGAAATTCCTCATAAAAAAAAAAAAAAAGAAATAAAAAAATTAAAAATATTCTTCTCTTTGATCTGGTCTGGGGAAGGAAGGTTGATGAATGAGATTTCTTGGAAGGAAGTAACTATGGATTCCCTGTCTTTTGGGATAGGTTAGAACCAGTTTGTGGTCAGTGGATGATGCATATTTTATAGATTATCTCTTAAAGGAAGGCCATTGCTACCAGCATCAGTCGACTGGCCACCAGGTGTGTAATAGATAACTTATACCAATCTTGGATGAGAGGAACTTTTGTTGCATTTTCATACTAACAAAAATATTTTTTAAAAATTCATTAGAAAACATATCAGTGACGTCACACCAATCCTGACCCTCCCTGATGACGTCATGGATGACCACGGATGACGTCACACCCCCTCCCCCATTAATGACGTCACAACGACGTCAGAACGACTCGTTCAAGACGCGTTGAAGTCCCTTTCCACGCCATAGGGTTCGACCTAGAACCCCCTCCTCCCCTTCCTCCGCCTTTGGGGGTACGTCAGGGTGGGAAGAGGGCGGTGCCTTCGTTTGGGGTACCTCGGGGAACCATCCCCACGCCCTTGGGAGGCTGGAGGAACCCCAGGGGTAGGGGGGCGGCGGTGCTGGGGACGCGTATCCCCCCCGAGAAGTGAGGCCTGAGCTGGTTGTATCGATTCGGGAACACGTCGGTACCCGGAGGAGGAACTGCAAGCATTTGAAGCCGAATTTTCACGTTCCATTTTATTCTCCCGGGCACCGAATACCCATTCCATAATTCCCCCCCCCTCCCTTCCCCCCCCCACCTCGGGGCATGGAGGGTCTCCAGGGCTCAAGGGGTGCTCGTTTTTGGCAGCTTGTAAACTTCGGCTGGACGACATTCCGGCGATTTAGTTGAGCGTGAAGAGAGAGAGAGAGAGAGAGAGAGAGAGAGAGAGAGCCAGAGATTGTGTGGTAGGGTGAAATGTCTCCTTTTGCAATGAATTCCGCAGGAAATATTGCTGCCGTTGTGGAGTGGTTGTTTAATGTAGTACATCGGAAGGGGGGGGAGAGAGAGAGAGAGAGAGAGAGAGAGAGAGAGAGAGAGAGAGAGAGATAAAAATCTCTCAATCATTCTTGACTGTTTAGTGAAAATTAACAGTTCAGTAGCCTTATTTTCGCGTCTAACCAGACACTCCTTTGTAAACATGAGAGAGAGAGAGAGAGAGAGAGAGAGAGAGAGAGAGAGAGAGAGAGAGAGAGAGAGAGAGAGAGAGTTGAAATATATTCAGTCACTTACAATCTGCTGCTGTTATCATTTAGTGCAAAAATAGTTCAACAGATTATTCAGCAGCCCAACTTTCACCCCGAACCAGACACTCTCCTGTAAACACGAGAGAGAGAGAGAGAGAGAGAGAGAGAGAGAGAGAGAGAGAGAGAGAGAGAGAGAGAGATTCAGTCGTTTTATTACAATATACTTCAGTTACTCCCTGCAATAGCTGTACTTTCATCCATAACCAGACACTCTCCAGTCAATAATATTCTTATATCCTTCTCATATCTTATACTTCTCTCATCCTGGTCTGTGCTTGGGTGGGTAACCTTTTAATGAATATTAATGATAATCATAATCTTGTCCTAATTTCTGAATATTTTGGCACCTTGTTTAAAGGAAGTATTAAGCAAATATCTTGATTCGAATACCTAAATATAGCTTCGGACTTTTAGGTAAAAACAATTCAATCCTGAACAGAAATATCCAGTCAGTATCTTAATTGAAGCGTAAGATAGCTCTGCTATCTCGAATTGCGTTACATTTTTCGTTATATAAATCCCTACAACGAATGTTCGTTACATACAAAACCATTTAACCAACTCCGTCCAAACTTTCCGGACGAAAAGGTTCAGTCCCGAACGGGGATATTCAGTCAACATCTAAATTGAAACATCAAAAATAATGAACGGTTCCCTTCTACAACGAACCCCTTGATTCGGCCCTACGTAATCAACCGGAACTCTGTCGATATATATTACCGAGTTCTGTCAGGAAGTCACGCCTAGGGTAGGTCCTGGGGGAGGCAGGGGCCTGGGCCGTATTGCCGAAAATTTATACACTCGATTTATCCCATGTCCACACCAGTCGTAAATTACTTTGCGATATCTATAACAGAAGGGACATAGCTGAATTTTAATTGACTGCGTTCTGGTGGTGTCTGTGTGTGTGTCTGTGTGTCTGTGACGCTCCTGTGTGTTTGCGTTTGTCTGTGACGACTCAGTGCTCAGCAGCACAGACAATTGTAACAGCCAGTTCTGTATTAAATTTAGAGTTAATTTTTGGTATTTTGTAGAGACGAAACTGAGTTTGAATTGATTGTGTATAATGTCTTTTTGTCTGTGTCTGTGTGTGTGTGTCTGTAACGCTCCAACACAGAGAAACACAGACAGTTCTAGCAGTTATTTCTGTAATTCCTGTATCAAATTCATGACTAAATTGTCTGTTTTTGTAAAAAAACAAACTTGATTTTAATTGACTGTATAGAAGGTCTGTTTGTATTTGTGTCCGTGTCCGTGCGTGTGTGTCTGTAACGGTCCAACGCCGAGGAAGACGGGGAAACACAGATAGTTTTAACAGCCAAATCTGTATCAAATTTAGGACTAATTTTAAGGTATTTGTAGCCACAAAACTGAATTTTAATTGAATATATTTATTTCTGTTGTCCGTGTTCCTGCGTGTCTGTGCACGTGTGTCTGTAACGACCTAACACTGAGGAACACAGACGATGAGTTTTGATTGGCTGTGAATCATGACGTCAGAGCAATGCTCGATTCTGATTGGCTCTGAGAGTTATGACGTAGTTGGGTCAAGATTATTAAGACAAATTATAAAATCGTATTAGAAATAAAATCATTATATATATAAAATAATTCTAAAAAATAATTCTAGAATTTTTTTAATTAAAAGATAAAATAATCGTATATAATATATTTTAAGAATGATTTTCTCTCATAAAATAATGTAGAGAAAAATAATTCCGGTATAAAATAATTATCTAATGATTATCTGTAAGAATTATTGAAGACCAGATAATTAGAATTACTTCAATGCAGCATTTAATCGATGATTTTTTCGATTTTCAATTCTGGCTGAATGCTGGATTTTTTTTTTGCCAGAATTTGGTCAAATTTGAACATTTTTGGGACAATTAAAAATTATATTTTGTTGAATTCTGATGTTTTTGACGAGAGAGAGAGAGAGAGAGAGAGAGAGAGAGAGAGATTCCAGTGACATTTTCGGAAGAATTTTATCGTGGAATCTATATTATTATCATTATTAGTATTCATTAAAAGGTCACCCACCCAAGCGCAGACCAGGATGAGAGAAGTATAAGATATGAGAAGGGTACAAGAACATTATTGACTGGAGAGTGGCTGGTTATGGATGAAAGTACAGTTATTGCAGGAAGTAACTAAAGTATATTGTAATAAAACGACTGAATATCTCTCTCTCTCTCTCTCTCTCTCTCTCTCTCTCTCTCTCTCTCTCTTAAAAAGCATGGGAACGATGCAAAAATATAAATGATACAAAAAAATATATTAATACAAAAATATATATTGGTCAGTTGTGTGTGTATATATATATATATCAAATATAAGGGAGCCCATAAAAACGCAAAAATGCGGAAAATAAAAGCTATATTTCAGAGACCAAACCGTCTCTCTCCTCAGGCAAATAGCGAATGAGAAAAAATTAAAGAAAATCGGTATTTATACCGGAAGGTCCATAGGTCAGCCATGATGCCACTCCGGTTGACAATTTCTCTTTAATCTTCTTAATCGCTGGTTGGAGGAAGATTTCATTTATAATATCTGAATCCCAAGCGCCTCTTGAAAGGTTCATCGTATTTCTTTGTTTAATCAAGGCTGATTCTACCATCTGGCTTTTGAACAGACAGTTTCTGCTATAAATTATACGAGACGTATTCCACTTTATTTTGTGGTTATGTGATTAAGAATAGCTGAGATCTGTTGTCTGCACCTAACTGAACGTTTATGCTGTTTTAATCTCTGGAGGAATGATTTGCCTGTAAAGCCAATATAAGATTGGTCACAATCGAGGCAAGGGATTCCGTAAACTCCCGTGTCTTTGGGGACTAACTTTTATTGGAAGTTAATCAGGGATTTGGCTAAGGCATTTGGTTAGGTAAAAACAAAATGGTTAGAGTTTCAGGTGTTGGGCATCTCTCTGGTCCCTGACCATGCAATTGAGAAATCGATCCACAAAGCAAACGCTGTTTTCTACCGTCCCCCCAAAACAAGACCAGAGAGACCCTTAACAACACAATAAAAATCCCACACCTGGACAGGATTAAGACATTGACACAGACACTTGGAAACTCTAAACCCTTTTGGTTTCACCTACCCAAATCCCTGATTAACATCCAACAAAATCCAGTCCCCCAAAGACACGGGAGTTTACGAAATCCCTTGCCTCGATTGTGACAAATCATATATAAGCTTCACAGGCAAATCGCTCCCCTAGGGATTAATATAGCATAAATGTTCAGTTAGGTACAGACAACAGATCTCAGCTATTCTTAACCACATAAATAACCATAAACAAAATAAAGTGGAATACATCTCGTATAATCTATAGCAGAAATTGTCTGTTCAAAAGCCACACGGTGGAATCAGTCTTGATTAAAGAGAGAAATATCATGAACCTTTCAAGAGGCGCCTGGGATTTCAGATATTCTAGATAAACTCTTCCTCCAACCAACGATTAAGAAGATTAAAGAGAAATTGTCAACTGGAGTCACGTAACGGCTGACCTATGGACCTTCCGGTATAAATACCGCTTTTCCGTAACTTCTTCTCATTCACTATTTGGCTGAGGAGAGAGACAGTTTGGTCTCTGAAATGTAGCCTTCATTTTCTAGATTTTGGCGTTTTTGTGGGCTCCTTATATTTGATGGAATTCTGTTTCAACAGAAAATATTTCAGTCATGTATATATATATATATATATATATATATATGACTATTTATCACATCACCGTGATTCATATACAATCAGAAAGCTACAAACGTTCTTAATATCAATTCATCTCTTATCGGAAGTAATATATTTTTATGAAGGGGAATTTTAGGTGATAATAAGTCCACCGTCCCGTGGGATCAACCAGCGACGGACGAGGAATCAGGACTACAGTGACACATAACCAGTCGGCCACAAGAGAGGTATACTCTCTTGTGGCCGACTGGTTAGTGTGTCACTGTAGTCCTGATTCCTCGTCCGTCGCTGGTTGATCCCACGGGACGGTGGACTTATTATCACCTAAAAATTCCCTTCGGTAAATATATATGAAAATATATTACTTCTGAGGTAGAGTGAATTGATATTAAAGGACGTTTGTAGCTTTGATTGTATATATATATATATATATATATATATATATATATATATATATATATATATATATATATATATATATATATATATATATGTATACATATATGTATATGTATATATAATATATATATGTATATACATATGTATAATGAGTTGTGATGGGTTATGGGTGATTGTAATGGGTTTTAAAGGGTTGTAATGGGTTATAATGTGGTTATATTGTTGTTGTAATGAGTTATATTGGCTGTAGAGGGTTGCAGTGGTTGTAATTGGTTATAGAGGGTTGTAATGGGTGATAGAGAGTTGTAATAAATTTCATTGGTGTGTAGAGTTTTTTATGTAGTTGTGAACGGCTTGTAGAGTGTTATAATGAGTTGTATTGGGTGATACTGGGGTTGTGGTGGTTATAGATGGTTTTATAGGATTGTAGTGAGGTTGTAATGAATTTTAATGGGTTATAGATGGTTGTATATAGTTGTAATGTGTTATAAAAGGCTGTAATGTGTTGTAGAGGGTGGTAAGGGGTTGTAAAGCTTTCTAGTGATTATAGTGGGTTGTAAGTGGTTGTAGAGGTTTGTAAGGGGTTGTAAAGGGTTTTATTGGGTTATAGAGGTCTGTAATTGGTTATAAAGAGTTGTAATGGGCCACTGACTAAAATTAACTGGTTGTGAAATGAGTGAATTTGGACAAACTCCGTTCATTAATTCCGGAGAGCTATATTTCTCTCTCTCTCTCTCTCTCTCTCTCTCTCTCTCTCTCTCTCTCTCTCTCTCTCTCTCTCTCTCTCTCTCTCTCTCTCTCTCTCTCTCTCTAAGAAGATGGACAGTTTCAAAGAAATGTTTTAGCTTGAAGAGACCATTATTTTGTGGGCACAAACGAGCCACTTTTGGACAAATAAATGAATCATTTTAATGGAGCTCTTCAGGCCTATTAAGACCATTATTTTTAAGGGGTAAATGTTAAAAATGGAACAATATTTTAAAGGTATTGAAAAGGAAATTTTCAATATTATTGTTAACTTTAAGAAACCATTATTTTTAGGTACAATTAGGACACTTTTTTAGGTATATAATCTGATAATTTTAATAAATAGTTTTTCACTTTAAGAAACCATCATTTTAAGGTACAAATTAGCCGCTTGTTTAGGTATATAATGTGATAATTTCAATAAATAATTTTTTACTTTAAAAACCATTATTTTAAGGTACAGTTAGGACACTTTTTAGGTATATAATCGGATAATTTCAATAAATCATTTTTCACTTTAAAAACCATTATTTTAAGGTACAAATTAGCCAACGTTTTAGGTATATTATGAGATTATTTTATTAGATAATTTTTCACTTTAAAAACATTATTATGGGTACAAATTAGCCACTTTTTTAGGTATATAATTGGACAATTTTAATAAATGATTTTTTACTCAAAAACATTATTTTAAGGTACAGTTAGCCACTTTTTAAAGTATATAATCGGATAATTTCAATAAATAATTTTTCACTTTAAAAACCATTATTTTAAGGTACAATTAGGACACTTTTAGGTATATAATCTGATAATTTCAGTGGATAATTTTTCACTTAAAGAAACCATTATTTTAAGGTACAAATTAGCCACTTTTTTAGGTATATAATCTGATAATTTCAATAAATAATTTTTCACTTTAAAAACCATTATTTTAAGGTACAAATTAGCCACTTTTTAGGTATATAATCTGATAATTTCAATAAATAATTTTTCACTTTAAAAACCATTATTTGAAGGTACAGTGTAGACACTTTGTAGCTTAAGTTTAATTCTAATTTTTAAAAAGACAATATTCGGTCAAAATTATTTCTGTAAATTCGAATTACTTTTTTAATATAAAACTGGCACCTCCGGTCTATGTCTCTGCCCTAAAACTGTCACTTCCGGTCTGTGTCTCTACCCTTTAAACTGGCAAGACTTTTGAAAATCTCTGTCTCTATATATTTGCCAATTCCTGACAATTTTGGGCTTCAAATTGGACCAATTTTGACCCCAGAAAGCATACCTGATATTTCGTCTCTCGTGTGATCTGCCTTCCACAAATCTCCACTCACCTCCAGCCTCCCAAGTGACACGATCATGCGCTATTCTCCCATGCGAAGGACATGTCCAAACCATCCGTCTTATTATTATTATTATTACTATCTCAACTACAGAAAGAGATTCTCTAAATTTTTATTTGGTTTTCTTAAATAATTTTGTAGCTTATTTTCCGAAAATAATAAAAAAATCAATTTTTATTTTGATAAAAAAATTGATAGATTTTGTCTCAGCTACATAAAGAATTTCCCTAATTTTTTTATATGATTTTCGTAGATAATTTTTCAGCCAATTTCCCGAGTGATTTTTCGAAAATCATTTTGTATATGTTGATAAATTCTTGATAGATTTATGCTGAAAATATTTTTTCAAGTTTCTAGAGGCCACAGAAAACATTTTCAGAAGGTTTTTGTATATTTAAAACTGTTTCTTGATCCTTAACAAAAAATGGCAAGACGATATTACGAGATTCTTGACTCCAAATCTGCATTTCCGGTTCGTATTAAACAAGTCAAAAATGCGCCGAAGTTTCTTCAGCGCAGCCGAGTTTTCTGTACAGCGTATAATCAAGGCCACCGAAAATACATCTATCTGTCGGTGGTCTCGGTATAATGCTGTATGAGTCGCGGCCCATGAAACTTTAACGACTGCCCGGTGGTGGCCTGTCCTATACCGTTGCCAGAAGCACAATTATGGCTAACTTTAACCTTAAATAAAATAAAAAACTTCTGAGGCTAGAGGGCTGCAATTTTGTATGCTTGATGATTGGGGAGTGGATGATCAACATACTAATTTGCAGCCCTCTAGCCTCAGTAGGTTTTAAGATCTGAGGTCGGACAGAAAAAGTGCGGACAGAAAAAGTGCGGACGGACAGACAAAACTTCACGATAGTTTTCTTTCACAGAAAACTAAAATTAAGTCTCTGCGATGATAGTTCATGTACTTTTTGGACGTGGGTCCTTTTCGTAATTTGGGGATGGGTCTGTCCCTACCCGAAAAAAAAAATCAGATATTTCCCAGAAATCGGGAATATTTTCATGAAATTCAAAATATCTTAGGACGGAAAAAATGAAATTTCTAGACATTTGAAGCCACCCCAAAACCCCCAAAATCTCTGCCCCCACCCGGAAGTTCCGGTTCCCTCCCCGCGAATTTAGGACACATCAACTTCCGGTCCTGGAATTCAGAAGTAACATAGATGGTTCTGTATAATATTTTCAGTCAAAAGAAGTTGAATAATTAAGACTATTCTCGCTCTCCTGCCCAAATATTTTGGGTGGCCCACCCCTGCGCCCTTTCATTTTAGGGGAAGGGGGTAATGTGATATTTTCGGCTAGGAACGGGCCAGTTCTCTGTCCCTCCTCAGGAATTTGATACGAATATTATGAATTTTTTTGTGCAGTTTCAGGTGAGGTTGGCCGTTTTTTGGTCCATACTGAAAATATTCATGTAATATTTTAGGAATATTTTAGAGAGATTTTTACATAAAATACTGACTTAATTTTAGGGTCAGACCGAAAATATTCAGGCGATATTTTCAAGAATATTTTAGGAGATTTTGACCTAAAATGCTGACTTAATTTTAGGTTCAGACCAAAAATATTCAGCCGATATCTTCAAGAATATTTTAGGGGAATTTTGGCCTACAATACTGACTTAAATTTAGGCTCAGACCGAAAATATCCAGGCGATATATTCAAGAATATTTTAGGGAGATTTTGACCTAAAATACTGACTTAATTTTATGTTCAAACCGAAAATAATCAGGCAATATTTTCAAGAATATTTTAGGGGAATTTTGACCTACAATACTGACTTAAATTTAGGTTCAGACCGAAAATATTCAGGCAATATTCGAGAATATATTGGGGAGATTTTTTACCTAAAATACTGACTTAATTTTAGGTTCAAACCGAAAATATTCAGGCAATATTTCCAAGAGTATTTTAATATCCTACGGCCATTTCTGACCTAAAATATCTCCGTACCAGTTCCCACAGAAAATATTCAGATAATATCTTATGAATTCATCTAAAATGAAAGATCTTATTTCTGATTTGACATAACTACTTCCGGTCAATTTTGGGATACCAGGTGGGTCAGATCTCGCTCCTTGTCCAAAACTTTCACCGGAGACTCTCTCTCTCTCTCTCTCTCTCTCTCTCTCTCTCTCTCTCTCTCTCTCTCTCTCTCTCTCTCTCTCTCTCTCTCCATGGAACTCAGAGTATTTGTTTTGGATTTTTATATTTTTTTATATTTTATCTTTTACTGATTTTGAAGAAGCAATGAAATATTTTTCTAAAATTGACAGATGATATTTTTTTAAAAGTGATTTTTGATAGTTTTTGATATATCTCTGTCCCTACATCGAAAAATTGAACCAGATATTTTACAGTAAAATTGAAATGTCTTTTATAAAAAAAAAACGAGATATGTTATAATACTTTTAAAAAGATTTTTTGCAAACAAAAATTATTTTTTTTCACGTCTCAAAATTTCAGAAAAATTCAAGAAAAATTTACTTAATTTTTAAGAAAAAATATTAAAATACTATGGTTAAAAAACTTATAACTGACCTTCTTGGAATATAAGTTATTAAGATAATCGAAGGAATTATGGACATAACTGATAATTGTAATTATTATGGTTATAATTCCATGAAGTATGTAAATGCACCTGTCATATACAAATCATTTAACCGGTTTTGCTCAAACTTCATTGATTTATAAAATATTAATCACGGTTTAAAATATCGTAGATGTGTTTTGAATCACAAGTACGACCAATCAGGAATGGGAATCGGCAACTGGAATATCCCCAAAGCCCCTCGATCCCAAGGACCACCCGAAAAAAGGAAAAATATTTCTAGAATAGTTCACACCTGGATCCACGGGCGAAGACCTTCTCCCAGCGATGTTGGAGCCCAGAACGACACGATGCGTCCTTTCCCGACGGAGGTTTCCGAGCGACTGAAGGCGTCCGGAGCCACGCCTACTTCATCCCCCCCCTGAGGAGCGTTGGCTCCGCCCCCCGGGGACGATGCCTTGCACTTCCGAGGCGCGATTCCCCGCCCGAAGAAGGGCCAGAAGAAGAAGGGGACCTCAACTCGACCCTCTGGTAAGTCGCGGAAGGGCCGTGGTCTTCAGGAGCGTCCAGGCTCCGGAGGCTCTCGCAGACTCGAAGGGCGCGTCTTCGGAGGATCTCTCTCTCCTTTCCAGCAGGGGGCCTGGCGGACGGAGGGCGCTCCGCCCCCTCCTGCTCAATCCTGATGCGCCCATGACTCTCGCTGCTCCTCCTCTCCTGCGTTGGGCAAATCCTACACCTGTTCCAGGAGTCTTGCCCCGTCGAAGTCCCACCTACTGAAGGCTCCCTCCTCCTTCCTGAAGCGCCCCTTCCCTCCCCTCCCCCTTCCTCCCTCTTTTCGTCCAGTGCCATTGCTTTTCCAAGCGTCCCTCCTCCTCCTCCTCCTCCTCCTCCTCCTCCTCCTCCTACCCCTCCCTCAAAAGAAAAAAAGGACTCCCTCCACCTAAAGGGAGAGACATCCATTTCTCTCATACCCACCACCCATCTTCCTTGTATTCATCTTCTTCTTCTTCTTCCTACGCCCTTTCCAGCTCCTTCTGCAGGAGGGGGATCCCTTCCCCCCACCTCCAGGACCTGCCTTAAAGGCCGCAGCCGAAGGGCGGCCTTCCTCCGAAGGGGAAGTGGAAGAAGGGGCACTCCGAAGTGGGAGAAAGACCGACTAACGTTTTAATAGCTCATCTTCCTCCGAGTTAATTACCAGTCAATCCATCCTAGCAAATATCTTGGAGCCGGGTCGCGAGGCTATGCTTTGGAGCTTCAGGAGGAGGAGGAGGAGGAGGAGGAGGAGGGGGACTTTAAGACTCTCTCCCAGAGAGAGAGAAAGGGAGAGCGAGAGAGAGAGAGAGAGAGAGCTTGAAAACTGCCATTGCCGAAGAGGTGGTTTGGCTTAAAGGTAAACTCGCGTTGGACGCCGAAGATCGTTTCGAAGGCGTCTGTGTGTGTCTGTGTCTGTGTGTGTCTGTGTCTGTGTATGTCTGTGTCTGTGTATGTCTGTGTGTTTCGGTGTATGAGGCGTCTGTCTGTCCGTGTCTGTCTGTGCCTGAAATACAGGTTTATTTCGGTTTTTTAAAGGTTCGTTTAGGGTTACATTATACTTCTCAGGTTTGGGGTCATGATTCAATACCGGCCTGAATGAGATTACGTTCTCTCTCTCTCTCTCTCTCTCTCTCTCTCTCTCTCTCTCTCTCTCTCTCTCTCTCTCTCTCTTATGAAGAAGCCTCTCTCTCTCTCTCTCTCATGTCTATAGATGTATCTCTCTCTCTCTCTCTCTCTCTCTCTCTCTCTCTCTCTCTCTCTCTCTCATGAAGAAGCCTCTCTCTCTCTCTCTCTTCCATATGCATAGACGTATCTGTATTACCTCTCTCTCTCTCTCTCTCTCTCTCTCTCTCTCTCTCTCTCTCTCTCTCTCTCTCTCTCTCTCCAAACCGCAAAACCTGAAAGAGGGAGAACGACAGCATCTTATTCCCCACCACAGACAAGAAGCACTATCCGCCATCTTGTCTTGCCCGTGGCGAAGCCAGACCCATAAATTGACAGTCAGCAACAGTAGACAGTAATTAGACAGTAAGACGGAACACGGCTACGTCTTCAGACAGGAGGAAAGGGTTCGGGGAAGGACAGAGAATTGGACGGGAGTTTCTCATCGAAGAGGCTGGTCTGTTTTCAAGATTAGACGGAGAAAGGTTGAATTAAGGACGTAGCTGATGACGGGACGTAGAAGATTTATAGATGATATAGAAATAGACGGGAAAATATTCCACAGAAAACTAAACAGTATCATATTGAATAATAATAATAATAATAATAATAATAATAATAATAATAATAATAATAATAATAATAATCCAACTCTGGATTGACTCGCTTCGACTGACATTCGGTAAATAAATAGCGTCTCTTTTTTTCCCATTTTTCCCCTTTCTTCCCGGCTTTTTTCCCGCGTCACCCCGGGCCGAAAAGCTTCCCCCTTTATTCCCGGAGGCGTTGGGATGACGGAGGACCTTCAGCGCCTTCGTCAGGAGTTGGGAAAAGGGAATATATGGAAGGGTCTTTTTGGCGGTGGGTGTCACACTTTGTACAGTACTGGAATAATGTTGTTTAGGGATAATTGGTATATGTAGTAATATAGTGTTCAGGAGAGAGAGAGAGAGAGAGAGAGAGAGAGAGAGAGAGATTACCTTGTCAAGGCCTTTCGGTTTTATAAATGTATGATTGGTAGGTTGGTATATACATGTACTCGTTCTTCTCCTCTCTCTCTCTCTCTCTCTCTCTCTCTCTCTCTCTCTCTCTCTCTCTCTCTCTCTTTTACTCGTCCTAAAACTCTCTCTCTCTCTCTCTCTCTCTCTCTCTCTCTCTCTCTCTCTCTCTCTCTCTCTCTCTCTCTCTCTCACAGAACACATCACCACAAACCATTACTCCTCCATAGGTAACGACAAAATCCTTTTATATCCTCCATTTTTCCTACTCGTGCCGAAGGCGCAGAAGGTCCTCCGCCGACATCCCAACGCCTCCGGGAATAAAGGAGGCAGCTTTTCGACCCGGGGTGACGCGGGAAAAAAGCCGGGAAGAAAGGGAAGAATGGGAAAAAAAGAGGGACACTATTTGTTTACCGAGTGTCAATTGAAGCGAGTCAGACTAAGTTGGAATCGGTGTAGGTAAAGGACCCTCTGGGATTACCTGGGGCGCTGTGTGGGCGTCTGGGTGTGGGCGTGGGCGTGGGTGTAGGGGTTGTATGGGAGGGAATGAGAGATGATGTGGCTTTATATATATATATATATATTATTATTATATATATATATATATATATATATATATATATATATATATATATATATATATATATATATATATATATATATATTGAGAGAGATTGAGGACAGAGAGATTGAGGGACAGAGAGATTGAGGGGGAGAGAGAGAGAGAGAGAGAGAGAAGAGAAAGATTGAGGAGAGAGAGAAAAAGAGAGATTGAGGGAGAGAGAGAGAGAGAGAAAGAGAAAGATTGAGGGAGAGAGAGAAAGAGAGAGATTGAGGGACAGAGAGAGAGAAAGAGAGAGATTGAGGGAGAGAGAGAGAGAGAGATAAAGAGAGAGATTGAGGGGGAGAGAGAGAGAAAGAGAGAGATTGAGGGAGAGAGAGAGAGAGATTGATCGAGAGAGAGAGGTTGAGGAAGAGAAAGATAGAGAGAGAGAGAGAGAGAGAGAGAGATTGATTGAGAGAGAGAGAGGTTGAGGAAGAGAAAGATAGAGAGAGAGAGAGAGAGATTGATCGAGAGAGAGATTGAGGAAGAGAAAGAGAGAGAGAGAGAGAGAGAGAGAGAGAGATTGATCGAGAGAGAGAGAGAGGTTGAGGAAGAGAGAGAAAGAGAGAGATTGAGGGGGGAGAGAGAGAGAGAGATTGATTGAGAGAGAGAGAGGTTGAGGAAGAGAAAGATAAAGAGAGAGAGAGAGAGATTGATCGAGAGAGAGATTGAGGAAGAGAAAGATAGAGAGAGAGAGAGAGAGAGAGAGAGAGAGATTGATCGAGAGAGAGAGAGAGGTTGAGGAAGAGAGAGAAAGAGAGAGATTGAGGGGGAGAGAGAGAGAGAGAGATTGATCGAGAGAGAGAGAGGTTGAGGAAGAGAAAGATAGAGAGAGAGAGAGAGAGATTGATCGAGAGAGAGAGAGGTTGAGGAAGAGAAAGATAAAGAGAGAGAGAGAGATTGATCGAGAGAGAGAGAAGAGAAAGATTTCAGAGAGAGAGAGAGAGAGAGGTTGAGGAAGAGAAAGATAGAGAGAGAGAGAGAGATTGATCGAGAGAGAGAGAGATTGAGGGTGAGAAAAAGAGAAAGAGATTGAGGGGGAGAGAGAGAGAGAGAGAGAGAGAGAGAGAGAGAGAGAGAGAGAGAGAGAGATTTTACCTGACACTTGACGACTGGCCGCCCGTGAATCATTATCAATTCCCCATAATTTTTCACTATTTCAAAACAGGGTAGGGGCGTCGTGTGGGCGTCTGGGTGTGGGCGTGGGCGTGGGGGAATTCTAGACGATGTGGCTTGAATAATTTGACCGCCGCTCAGGTCCCGTTGTGGCCCACGGCCGCTTAAACCCGTCTCCTCAATATTTGTCGGGAATAATTTCTCATGATATGAGGACGATAATTGGGATGTTTGCGACGCCTGGCAGATGTAATCCGATCATTATTGCTGTTGAAGATTTATGATAAGTCTGATAATAATTATGATAATTATTATTATTATGATTATTTTTTTGGTCTTATTAATATTATTATTATTATTATTATTATTATTATTTTAATAATAATTTTAAAAATTCCCCATTATACCCCAAATGCCCCAAACAAGGTCGTTATATCCCCCGAAAACAAGGGGCCAGTTAGCGTCTGCCCGGAAACAGTGTTGCCATCGCAGATGGTTATTTTAAGCAAAATGTAGACAATATTTTTTCTTTCTTTAATTGATAATTTCCGGTCCAGCGGAAATTCTAGATGATTTCTAATTATTCATAATTAATATTCGTGTTTTTAATTGTATATTAGTGAACAATTAACTCTTTCTTATCGCGTGTAGATAAACAAATACATACATAACGTGACATCTTGGCCAAATCAGGTGACTTTCCGCTCAGCGATTGTGGCAACTCTTCTACCAGTCTTTTATAATTTAAATCACACCCTAATTCAAAAGCAAGAGCCCGTGCTGGCGTAAGACCACAGCGAAAACTATTAGAAAAAAAACTGATTTAACCAATTCATCCAAAGTCGCAAAGATTTCGATTCAATTCGGGCAAACTCAACAGGAATTTGAGGTGCGGATTATCTTAGCTACCTAGTACCTACCAATACCAGTCTTACTTGTACCGGTTACCAGTGTGGAGGTCCTTTTTTGGTTCCTCTTCCGAATTCGTGGTTTTTTTTTTAAGCCCAGGAAGTTTTTGTTATAGATAAAATGAGTGTCATTGTTTATATAGTGATTCATATAAGTCTGGTTAAACACTACGCAAGTTAAAGTGATATATATTTAATTACTGGTTATATAACGCTAATTAACGCCGTCCTACTGAAACCAGAAATAATTAGACCCTTTATTAATTCAAAATCATCATTCTAGATATAAACAATTAGTAAATATTCCCTTTTTCCTACGCATATGTTTTGCAGACCGAGAGCGAGGCCTTTCGTCAGAGCAATTTCTTGTGGGCTACAACGGGAACCTCAGGGCTGTCATCAGAGCCCCTGCAGTTTGCTGGCAACAACGGGAACCTTACGAAGAGGTAGGGACAGGCTAAACCACCCTGAATTTGTTGGCAACGACGAGGAACCTGAAATGGCTAAGGTAAGGATATTTTCATTTTTGTTTTGAATTTTTTGGGTTTTTTTTGGCAACGACGAGGACCTCTGAAACAGCCAAGGTAAGGGTGTCCATTAGTGGTCAGTTTACTGAGGTAATTAGGTAATGACTCACTGAGGTAAATAGGTAATGACTCAGAGGTAAATAGGTATGACTCAGAGGTGATTAGGTAGCGACTCACTGAGGTTAATTAGGTAGTAACTCAGAGGTAATTAGTTAGTGACTTTAATGAGTTGATAACTAGTTGACTCGCAGAGGTAATTAGGTAATGCGGCCTCGTGGATAATTATGTTAAATCGCCCTGGGTCATATATAAAGTATTTTATTGATTATATATATCTATAAATATATCTGGATATTTTCTATATATTTCTAGACGATTTTGTGAAATGTAAATTTGTCATATTTCATAACAGGGTTATTTATTATTATTATTATTATTATTATTATTATTATTATTATTATTATTATTATTATTATTATTATTATTATTATTATTATTATTATTATTATTATTGTACGTGCATACGTCCATCACACGAAGGCCGAAGTGTACCGTAATGACAGCAATTTGCACAGTAATTATCTTAACATTTCTTCACAGCTGAATTAGTTAATTGCCTCCTTATAAACAGTGGCACTTTTCACAGCCGCTTTCCGAAGTCTGTGAACCATTTGAAAGCTCTCTCCAGTCTAGAGAAGTTATTGATTGAATATTTTTAACTGCAATGGTGTCTGTGGGTTTTGTATTTTGTTTTGCAACATTCTGCAACATTGCAGCAATTTTTCGAGTGGGCCATCTTGCTTCTCTGAAAGTTACAAAAATCTTTATTATAAAAAGTTTTGACTCTCTGGGCACTTTGGAAATTTTCTGCTTCGAATGTTTCAAATTTGTTTCAAATTTCTGCTTCAAATTGATTTGACTTCGACTAAAGTTTGAGTGTATAGTCAAGTTTATTTTCTGGTTTAGGTTGATTTTTGGTTGTGTATCAAACCTTCCACCAATAAAATATGGTTTATTGTTTTATATAGGGGCCATTCTGTCCTGCATAAACTACTAATGTTCCCCCTTATGATAGCTGAGAGAAATTCAATTATATTTATACTATTTACACTGGGCTTTCTATCCCAGGATGTGAAAGTCTTATTTACAGAATCCACACTGGGCTTTCTATTCTAGGAAGTTCACTTTGTTTGGTTTTCTGTACAGCCCTCCACAGGGATAATTCCCTCTCTGGCGGGCCATTGTCAGTCTTCAAAATAAGGTGCTTCTTATATTTTATAATTGTCTTAGAGTTTTCTCGTCAGTATCGTAGCTCCTGCAGAATATAGAATATGTATAGTGCGCAGTGTACAAATGCTCTCTCTCTCTCTCTCTCTCTCTCTCTCTCTCTCTCTCTCTCTCTCTCTCTCTCTCTCTCTCTCTCTCTCTCTCTCTCTCTCTCTCTCTCTGACTTACAATTTGTCCTAAGTTCAAATAGCCTCTACGATGCTTCACTTGCATGTCTGATTGCAATATTCATTTCGGGTCTGAGGAAGCTTAGGCAATTTCTCATCGTATTGTAGTGCTTTAAAGACTGTAAGTAGTACAGGGTGGGGCAAATCAAATGCCCGAGTTTTGGTAGGCTATTAGGAAAAGTAAAACAATACTTACAGGATTATTTGTTGTTTTATTTGAATCGGTATACAATGCCGTTTGTGTGATCACTTTTTGAAGATGGCATCAGGGAGATGGTGGCCATCTGTAGCGATGTACTGTTGAGGGCGATGTCTGAAGTTTTGGGCTGCTCTTCGGCACATCTCAAGGGCTATTGCAGCAATTTCCTCCCGAATTCGCATCTTCAATGCTTCCAAATTGTGTGGCCGACTTCTGAACACTTTCTCCTTCAGATATCCCCACAGGAAGAAGTCGCAAATGCTCGAATCAGGAATCAGACCCTTGAGCCTGGGCCATGTCTGACATCACCCTCCGAGAGACGAGGCGTGCCGGGAACATCTGTCGCAATTTGACCATTGAAACTTCAGACATCGCCCTCAACAGTACATCGCTACAGATGGCCACCATCTTCCTGATGCCATCTTCAAAAAGTGATCACACAAACGGCATTGTATACTGATTCAAATAAAACAACAAATAATTCTGTAAGCATTGTTTTACTTTTCCTAATAGCCTATCAAAACTCGGGCATTTGATTTGCCCCACCCTGTATTTTATATTCTATTCTAGCTTTTACTGGGAGCCAATGTAGCTCAGTTAGTGCTGGGGTCAACCTGGCCGCTCTATTTTGTACTTGCAATTGTCTTAGTAGGTAGTTAAGGAGACCGTAGTGTATTTGGTTGCAAATTGCTTTTTTCAGAGTAACTTCGTTTAGGTATTTTTCCTAATAAATGCAGTGTTTCTAATATGATAGTTAAAGGTTTTGTAATATGCAGTATGTGGTTCCTCGCCGCTGCTACAATATTTATTGTTGACGAACCAATAGTTATTCTTTTGAAGTGTTCATATCTTCGTAGTGCAGTGTCGGGTCCAATAACATACACTCAGTTTTGTCTCCATTAAGTTTCAATTTCTTCGACATCCATAGTATCACTGTGGCCTTTACTTACACAATTTTTACACTTGGAGATGTTGCTAGCACACTTTTAATATTTGTCATCTTTGGCTATCATTTCCTTTGCAATTTCCAGGTCGTCATTTTCAGAAATGGGGTCACCTGTCCATGGATTTTTCTTTACAATGTTATCGACAATGTCATCTTCATTCTGCGGGACATAGACTCCTTTTACGGATATATTGCTGATGTTCTGAACCTCCATTTCTGCCTTGTCTAAGTTTTTCCCGTGTGGAAATCTTACAAATAACTGGCGCCGTTATTTGACTCATAATTTGTGTCTTTTCATTCTAGCCTCAGCAGTTTTTATTTTATTTAAGATTAAAGTTAGCCATCATCTTGCATCTGGCGACGATGCAGGCTAGTCCCCACTGGGCCGTGGTCAAAGTTTCCCGGGCCGGGACTCATACACCTTCATACCAAGACCACCGAAAGATAGATCGATTTTGGGTGGCCTGGATTATCACACGCTGTACAGAAAACTCGACTGCGCTCAATGAATGGGGTTCATCTTCTGAATAATAATAATAATAATAATTCCTCATTTCATGGGGCCCACCAATTTTCATATTACACACACAGACACACTCATATATTTTTTAAAAATTTTTTTTATTTTTTCCCATTTTTATATTTATCCAAAATCGTCAATATTATTTTATCATTATTTTTTATGGCATGGTGCCCCCCTGGATCTGTTAGTGATTCCCCTTCGATAAGACAGCTCAGGTATGCCCATTACTATCACGAATGGGTCCCAAAAATAGTACCATATGGAAGAGACATTATCCCATCTTGATTGTTCAGCTTCCAACCAACAACAGAAATCGTTTAAGTTTTGGGAAAAAATCCATTGAAGTTTTAAAATAAAATCATGTTTAAGTTTTGGAAACAAATCCTTTTGAAATTGTGTCAGAATCTTCAACATTTTCAATTCAGGATCACTAAACTGTTTATTGAATTTTTAAACTAAACTGCTGTTTCCAAGTCTTGCCTTTATTCTCATTTCAGCATATTTTAAATATTTAAATATAATTTGGTTAGTTTCAGCTACAGTAATAGGGCCATCTTGCTCAGGAAGTGACCAAAATCTCTTATTAAATAAAAGTTTAAACTGACCATATTTGAGGACGCTTTAAATATCTGTTCCTCAAGTATTCATATTTGAGAACACTTTAAATTTCTGTTCCTTGAATCTTATTTAAAGTTTCTTGAGGTTTTCCAATGTTTGAGTCTAGGTATCTTCTCCATTTAATGATTTGTGGTGGGATACGTATATATAACCTTTTATTATGACCTCAGGTAAAATAGACAACGTTTTACTAAGTCCTAGGTCTTATACATCACCTTTTACTATACCTTAGGTCCTGTATATACACCCTTATACTACGTCCTACGTCGTTCTTTATCATTAAGAGGCCATTTGTTCTGCAAACGTTTCTCTTTGTGAATTGAAATATATATATATAGAAATTTAGTCCAAAGGCCAAGTGCTGGGACCTACAAATTAAGAGTTAAAAGGTTTGAATCAATTGTCAGGAGAGGGTGGAAAGTAAGATGGGAGGAGGAGAATATGAAAGGAGGTACAGTAAAAGGAACGAAAGGGGTACTGAACATTGAGTCTAAGGTGGTATTTCATTATTGCTGATAGTTGTTTTAACTAGCCAACTCTAGTTGGGCTTTTAGTATTATTTTCAGCATATTTTGTCTAAATCAGGAATAGTTTTGTCTGAAACTGTAATTATTTGTAGACAACTTTTTCATTTTTGTTTAACTCAAAAGGACTTATTTGTAAACAATAACTAAGACTTGTTTTATAAATTTATCTAAATGTCTTGAACTCCAGACTGTTTGGTAGACACAAATTGCATCTTATCCATGACTTGTGAAAAGCATAAACCATTCTCCTCTTTACGTAAAATAGGAATAATCAACGACTTGTGTAAAGTACAACCCTTTCTTCTAAGTGGTAATCATAAACCTTTCTCCTTTTAAGTTTTAACTTTATTTACAAAATGAACAATTCCTCATCGCTATCTCTAACCAAACATATTTTAAATTAACTCGAAGCCGCAGCCGCAGTTTCCTTCGTCTCTTCCTTCTTAACAGCTTCTTCCTCTTCCACAGGCTCCACCTCTACGTCATCCATCCTGTACGTCCTACGGATGGGCTGCCTGGGGGCATCCAATCCGGCACGATCTTGTCGTGGATTCTCCAGGTTCCGTAGGTGTTGGCGACGTGCTTTTCGAACACCACGTATTCCAGGACGTCTCTGGCGACGACTTCTGATCCCTGGATTAGGCGTCCGAACCGATCGTAGACCGCCAGAGTCTGCAATTGAGTAATATGTTTAGTATAAGAATGTTTTGGAGTGTGGGAACATTTAGTCATTAAGAGTAATTAGGAAGTCTGGGTTTGACGTAGTTATTTGCAGCATTGTAAATCAGTTCTTGAGTTTATGCTGTTTAAAATCACAACTTCTTGAATTAATGATTAAGTTTTCATTTACATAATATTGAGTCAAGCTCAAAAGGTTTAAGATTAAGAAATCTGGTATTGACATTTGTAAATTATTTACATCTTACATCAAAGCTGTTTCATATCACAACTTGAATTAATGCTGTTTAAATCAAGTTTTCATGTTCATAATCCTTCTGAGCAAAGATTAACAGAGCTGGTTTTGACTTTTACTTGTAACTTCTTGAATCAAAACTGTTGATTCTAGTTTTCATTTACAAAAACCTTGCAAGTTAAGAATTCACTTTGATATAAGCTCCTAAGATAATCTTACTTTACCCAGCTGTAACAAATATTCACTGAGAATATTATATACTAATCCATGTGAATATTTATATTTACTAACAACAGGTTTTTCTCTTCACCAGTAAACTCAAACTAATTGTCACCAGTGACTCGACACAACATCGAAGGCTACAGGTTGAAAAAGTTGACTTCTGCAATTACTGATGTAGAGGCGAAACATTTGGACAAGATATACCAACTTGAAAGGTACTTCCTACTATTGATACCAACTTGAAGGCACTTTCTAGAGTACACTGAAAAATTCAGCAGCCAATCAAGTGTTTACCAAGAGAAAAGAAGGTGCCTTGCCAGAGGGCATCTTGGCTAAAAGGACCAGATTATAAATCTACAGTGTACTTAGATCCAAAGTTTATATACTGACATGAAAGAAATATAGGTAATTCTCAGTACTGTAGTTTTATTTTTGGCAATTGCAGTTATAAATCTATAGAATATTTACAACACACTTCTCCTGTACATATTTTTCTAATTTTCTTCAAACAGTACATTTGTGTGATTTTTTTTTTCTTCATGGCTCATTTCTTTTTCTTACCAGTGAACTTCTGAAAATTACTTTTGGCTATAAATCTATTCTTAAAAATTGTCCTCTGTATTAAGTTTCTTGGATATCTCCTTTAGCTATTCGTATGAAACATCCTTACAGAAAAGGGGCAGTAGTGATGCGATAGTTATCGTCTCTCCAGTTCTTTTCAACAACGACTGTTTATTTTCGTCTTGGAAATTTCATTTCGTACCTTGTTCCATCCTCCTGCACTCAAGTTCGTCATCGTCTTGGTGTGCTTTACTTTCTGAGTCTTCATCACTCCTCCTCCTGCTAGGAACATTGTATTAATTACAGAATTCCTCCTAAACTCCAAAAGGCTTTTGGTTCAAGGTTGTCACTTCTATTATCTGCTGTTGTACTGCTCCAACTTGTCTTTCCCATTACCACATCTCTGCTTAGAGTGTCTGTGGACTCATTCAATGCATATACTGCTTTTCTTCGAAGTCTTGAAGTTGATTCTCCCTGCCGTGGTCTTGTTAAACCAGCTACAGGAACTTTGCTGTACATCTGGCCCCGACTGCCTTATGTATACATCCACATACGCTAACTTGGACTTCTAATTAACCCCTACTTATAATCCAAAGCGTAGATTTAACCTTTATAATACAACAAAGTCACAACCTTCCCAGACACACCTGTTTCGTATGGAATCGGACAGTGATTTGAGCGAAGATGTTCTCTTTCGTTATGACGTCCGTCGTGCGTGCATGGACCACTGTTGGAGGCTCTATCGAACGAATAAAGCTCCATCTCAACGTCCTATTTTTCCTTTCGTTTATCACCAGAGGGTACGCTCGTTCCGTCACTAATTCGTGGAGCTTGTCTTCGTCGAAGCTGTAAATATGTGCGAGTGTTAGCATTGTGGAATTTCATATTAAGTAAATGTAGTTTTTAAGTTGGCACTGGATGGAAAACAAAATAGAACTAAATAAGAAGCACTGAACTGATAGTTCCAAATTGAAAAATAGCCGAACCACACTCAATTGAAAACAAAATACTAAAATGATCTAGTAGTTTTGCAATATCATTACCCCATAGGGGGTAGGGGGCCTTCAATGCACTCATGCGGAGCACTGTAGGCATTACTAAAGGTTCTTTGAAGTGTGTGCCTTCGGCCCCTAGCCACAACCCCTTTCGTTCCTTTTACTGTACCTCCTTTCATATTCTCTTTCTTCCATCTTACTTTCCACCCTCTCCTAACAATTGATTCATAGTGCAACTGCAAGGCTTTCCTCCTATTACACCTTTCAAACCTTTCTAATCTTAATCTCCATTTCAGAGCTGAATGACCTAAATTCCATGCTGTATTCAGTTCAATTCAAAACCATACAAGCTTGGTTCAAAATGTCTCAAAGATTGAAGTTACCTCCCAAATCTATATAATACACCCTATTTACATAGCACACAATAACACAATTGTAAATCGCATAAAAATAAGTTGCATGGCATACAAACATGTTTTACTCAAAAGTAAACCTCTCTAATGTAATACCGAGTCTTCGAAACATTCTTGGAATACTATGCAGTAGCTGTCGCTTCTAAAGCTCAAAATACAATGAAAGAGAGAAGATTCTCAAATATTCCAAAACTTTATGCTCTTATGACATAGTATTACACAATGTGTAGATCCAAGCATTGTACCAACACGGGCAAAGCCTGGTAAAAGATATGGTGAAAAGAATTGACACAATACTGTCTAATACAGTTTGATCAGTGATTGTTTAACTGGATCTTGGGAAGCCTTCCACTATCTTCAAAGGAAGAACTTTAAAGAAATAAAAGGGTCATAGGACAAAAGGACTTAGGACCTGAAGCCTGTGTGAGCAAAACTAATCTTTTGGATTTAAGAGTCCTTCACTAAGCAATTACAAGCTGGTAGAGAAGTCCTTATTCTCGTTAAGGTGTCTACATGATACTTTTCACATAAAACACCTTGACTTATAAATAAATAAGCTGAAAAGGTATATAGGCTTACTGCCCTTTGCTTGATTAACTTAAGAGGTCTTGTTACCTGTACAGAGTTTGGGAGATGAGGTACTGTATTGCAAACGAGGACTTCCAGAATTGTACTGGGCTGAAATTTGAAGTAAAATTGCCAAGTGATAGTTCAGAAAACATTCAGAGGGGTATCTGAATCCAAAAATGTGGCTCACATAAAAAAATCTGGATCAAAAAGGCTACAGAAAGCCTTGCCAATATCAGAACCTTAAAATAGTCGTCCAAACATACAAGAATGGTTAATAAACCTAACATGACTAAAAACATTTCTATATCCTTCGAAGAGATATTTAGAAATTTACCCAGAGTCTGCACACGATATCACTTTCTCTATAAAATGCAAGAACGAAAGAGTACAATACACAAGACAGACCAATACATTAGACTAACAGGAATGACCCAACTGATAAGTCTTTTAAAGACACCACAATTGCAGCTGTAGAAATGCTGAAATCTGAAAAACGAGAAAATTGAAATGTTGTGGAGGTGAATCCCAAAGTCTACCGTCTGAAAGGCTTCAGATACGACAGACCTGAATTTCAGAACAAGGATACAACCAAATTTCAGGCATTCAGTATTAGATGGGCCTTTCACCACAAAAAAATTTTTTGAGTTATAGCCATCAAAGTTTTGAAAATTCAACCTTCTCTAATTTATTTTTATGATACAAAGTTGAATTTTATATGAGATGAAGTATTTGCAATCAGGAATTGAATAGTATGCATAAAAATAATCATAGTTCAACCCCACCCCCTTTTTTTCCCAAAAAGGGGGACTATTTTAGAACTGACCAGGTGAAAAGCGCCATTTTCAAAAGTCCTGTCACACCTCACCAAACCTACACTTAGAATCTTGCATGATTCCAGTAAAAGCCAAAGTTCACTTAAACTGAGTAATACAATCTCTCAAACCTTGACATTTATGTCACTGAGACATTATGTCTAAATATTAACTAAAATTTCTCATGAGCCATGACAAAAAAAAAAAAAAAAAAAAGATAACACAATTAAGGAAATGTGCACTGGAACTGAAATACAAAATTGAGGTCAAGCAATGGGACCTTATAAGGTCACTCAGCACTGAGAATAATGTTGAAACAACCGTTAGGAGAGGGTTGAGGAAAGTAAGATGGAAGAATGAGAATATCAAAGGAGGTACAGGAAAAAGAATGAAAGAAGTTGCAGCTAGGGGCTGCAAGGACACTGCAAATAATTTTAAGGATAGACTGGTTCCTGAAGGCTTATAAAACTCAAAGGTAAATGTACAATATAGTTGATCCAAAATCATGGAATCTTGCAGCCAAGGGGAATGAAGCTATGGCTGACTAAGAAACCACAGAAATTTAATCAAAATCTAACCTTCGACACTTGGCAAAGTGCAGAGGGGTGTTGCAACCTTCCCTAAGGTATTGTCTGCACTTTTGTAGATCCACAATTGCCATTTGAAAACTCAGGATTAGGAAAGAGAATTCTGTCTACCTTTTGTACAAACATCTGATAACCAACAGTGACTTTTTGTGTATGGCCTTCAAAATGCCACAATTACAAGCCGTGATGCAACAAAAATACAAAATAATGTGCAACCAGAATTACACAGACCACAAGAGCCCCATTCTCAGAGCTAAGCTGATGCAGACCCATCACTTACTCGACTAGAGCCTTGTGTGTGTCGATGTATATCTGCATCGCCTCGTTGACGAATAGCTTGGTGTCAAAGTCGTCGTCGAACTGCCTGATCTTCCGAACGGCCATCATGGACTTGCCCTTCTTCTCCAGGAACTGAAACCGCTGCTTGGCACCCTGTAAGTTGAATAAAGTTGTCAAATCTTTCAATGTACTGAAAGAGTAACTCTACATCAAGTGGAATATGTTTTACGTTATGCAAATCTTCATTTTATCCCAACACTGAATGACACGTCTTGAGATCTACTCTTTAAAGTAATTGCTTTTTAAGTTACCATCTCTTTCAATGTATAGAGTAACTCTATGTCAACAAGTGGAATATAATATGTTTTACGTTATACAAATCTTCGTTTTAACCCAACACTGAATGAAACTTCTTGGGATGAACTCTACAAACAAATGCTTGTAAGCTATCCTATCTTCCAATACATAAAAGTGTAACTCTACACCAGCAAGTGAAATATGTTTTACATTATACAATCTTCATTTTAAATCAACACTGAATGACACATCTTGAAATATACTCCTTGAAAGAAATTGCTCGAGTCTGAATAATTTTTAATTTATAAGAAAAATTTTAAAACACTTCTAGATAAAGATTTGAAGACACTGCTTGCATCTGAAACATTTTTAATTTAAAAGAACAATTTGCAAACACTTCTAGATAAGGATTTGATTGTAATTTCAAGCAGAAAGAGTCTGGGTTCACTATTCAATGAAAACATGGACATTTAGACAAGCCAAACTTCTCCTGGGGTAGGCAATCATGCAACCTCTTAATATAATGCTGAACTGAGTGTAGAATTTAGGCCAAAGGCCAAGCACTGGGACCTATGAGGTCATTCAGTGCTGAAACGGGAATTGACAGTAAAAGGTTTGAAAGGTGTAACAGGAGGAATGTGAAAGGAGATACAGTAAAAGAAACGAAAGGGGTTGCTTGCAGGTAGGGGCCAAAAGCGCGCTGCAAAGAACCTTAAGTAATGCCTACAGTGCACCACACGAGGTGCACTGATGACGCCAACATAAAACTTCACTCTCAACTCTCTAAACTTAACGAACAGACATAAAATTAATGGAAGAGAAAGTTTAAACTTCAAATACAATATTTACAAGACAATTCAAGAGAATAATTACAAGACTGACATACAAATATATCATTAGAAATAAGATCTGGGTGATGTCCGATAAGGATTTTGCGAGCAATGCTAAAGCAATACTCGAGCACCTTCTGAAGAGCATTCCTTTTTGCCGAAACAATGTCAACACCATTTTATGGTTAAGGAAAAAGTAGATACATAGGAATATATTCTTGAGATGAGGCAGGTTCAATTATAAGGTTGCAGTCTTGAATGCATAAATTGCACCTCTGATCTGACAAGTTGATTACGAGCACAGTATACAAGTTTTGACGTGAATCCCCTAAACCATTTATGAAGAGTTCGGAATGGAACTGAAATACAAAATATAGGCAGAAGGTCAAAGCGCTTGGACCTATGAGAGGTCAATCAGTGCTGAAAGGGAAATTGAAAGTAAAAAGGTCTGAAAGGTGCAACAGGAGAAAAACCTCGCAGCTGCACTGAGGAAAGTGAGATAGAAGAAAAGAATATGAACAGAGGTACAGTAAAAGGAATGAAAGGGGTTACAGCAGCTAGGGGGTGAAGGATATGGCAAAGAAACACGTAATTCCTACAGTGCACTGATAGCACCTACCCCCTACAGGCTATGAAGAACTTGGAGAGACTTATCAGACACAGCTACGGAGAGAGACAATAAAAATAATACTGTACAACTCATAGATATACGTCGTTAAGTTTAAACGGCCGTTCCAGCTTACGTTCACGAGCAAAATCCTACGTAAAGGACGAATGTTTGTATTTGTTTAGGAACAAGTAACTGTAATACCCAACAAATATAATAACCTGTTTGGCTCCTAGACCTACGATTAATTACCTCTGTGCGACTACCTTAAAGGAATCTCTACTCACTTCCTTTGATATCATAGACACTTTTCCATCGCCCTCGGGCGGGATGTAGGGTTCAAATGTTGCCGAAGTCGAAGCAATGAAAACTGGCTTCTCCATCCATGGTCTGATGGGCTGAATTCCTTTCTCTCGCATCTGGAAATGAAAAAATGAATGAAGTTTTGTGGCTACAATTTTTCTCCATAAACTGTTGGTACAGAGAGTATAAAAATGTTCATATCCTTATAAGTTGGGCATTCATTCTCTATCGAATATTCTTTCCATCAACCTTGTTTAGCCAGTCAAGAAATGCGTACAACTTCAAACACTCAAGAAGAAACTGATCCATCTCGTGCTAAAAATCAAGTACCTTTATACCTAATGATTTTGTTGAAACACATCAACATCAATGAAACATCTGTATTCCTGAATACAATTAAGGTAAGCGTTCTTTACCAGGTCTTAGAATAGATGGAAGAGAGAGAATATGGACAGAGGTACAGTAAAACGAATGAAAGGGGTTCAAGAAGCTAGCGGCCTGTGGAAGGACACTGCAAAGCACCACAAGTAATGCCCACAGTGCACCGCATGAAGTTAGCCGAAGGCACTAACCCCCCTAAAGGGACAACCAGGTCTTCCACAGAACTGGCAATCTGTAGCAATGGGTTACATTGAGGCCTTAAACCAAACACATACCTTAGCTCTCACTTCGTCAGGTGTCATTTCACTAACGTCCTTTTCATTGAGGTCCGGCAACTCGACTTTGATGACCTGCAGAGAGAAGACGGTAATTAAATTCCCGTGTCGTTAACTTGAAAGACGATAATGACATTTCATTTACAAGAGATTCTCTGTCATTAACTTACAATATATCATAGGACAAAGACAAACAAAAACTGGTTGATCTTTAATTATAGAAAATTATACTTCCTATTAAGAAGAGCTCTAATGACATTGTTTGCAAATATGTTCACAGTTTCAAATGCTAATAAGGGCACAAAGTTGTCCGCCCGAACACCGGAGAATCACCCGAACAAACCGCGCTCTCCAAGACCTTACCTTCAACGCTCTGTCCCTCCTAAACTTCTGATTATAGTGCTTCTGTTTTGAATTCCTAAACGGGGGAATGGGCTTGGGGTTGGTGGTGTACGAGTAGTTAACGACATTGGCCAGATATGCACTGTGCCCCTGAAATGAAAGTGCCATGCTTTTACAAAATGTATGTCAAGATTACGATCAAACAAAAGATGTACTGTGTACTTCCATTTCTTAGGGAAGTAGTATTAAGAGTCTTCAATAAAAGTATTCACAGTTTGCTCCCTCAGGCAGACAGGATTCGATGGAATACCAACTCATGGACACGTAGTCATTAACCATAATTATCAACTTGAAATGACACTCTCATCCAAGATTACCTATGGAATAATCTTACAAGTTATTATAGATTAGGTCAGGTGTACGCTATGCATTTAAATCCTGAAATCACAGTATCATCATTAAAGTTACAAGCGAACGAAAGTGCGACGGACGTCGTTACAGGTTCCCAAAGTTTCCATAATAAAATGAGTTTTTAACGTTGATTTCTTGACCCTAAAAAATGTCACGTGAAGACTAATTCTATCTATGGACGTACCACTCTAAAACTCTAGTCCAGTACCTAGCGTGGAAGCCAATGTTTAACCTTTTGTGTCGAGTGCAACTGGGCTACTAATTTGAATTTTACCTGTACTGAGAATCTCGTAACAGACATGTATGCTCCATACAGCACTCTGATATACCTGATGTACAAGAATTGATGTAAAAAAAAAGGTAACTCTAATGAATAAAAGTAATCACTGCAATACAAATTTCCACGAGAACATTTTTGGTTGCACCCTTCTAAGGGTTTTATACATATCGTCACAGCTTTTCAACAATTTTTAAGCAAGCTGGAGATTTTTATACCTATATAGAAGATTCCACCAATCTGAGACCCTACAATTAGACAGTAACAAGCACCGTAACTTCATTAGGTCTGTGGTAGCAATGAGATTACATTGGACAATCCTGTAAGTGATTATAAAAGACAGACTTCAAGCAAATGGCTGCGCAGTAGCAATGAGATTACATTGGACAATCCTGTAAGTGATTATAAAGACAGACTTGTTCAATGTTCAAAGAAGAGGTTTTCCCGATGCCAAGTTCCAATACCACTAACAAAACCAGACTTTTATGTTGGCAGTAGTGTGGTTTAACATAAAGGCACAAAGAGAATATGATTGAGGACTACTGGTTGTGTAAAAAATCTATTAATTTTTCTATTTGCCTCTCTGCCTTATCAAAAAGTGGATACTTTACACCACATATCTTGATATAAAATCAACAACTGGTTATGTCTGTAGTTTTTGTAGAATTTAGTCTGCCGAAGACCTTTACAACTTGTGAGCCATTCTCATCAGGGCAAACTCTCGTGTGAGAATATCTATTGAAAGACATTACTTTCTATCTATTGAAAGACATTACTTTCCAAGTCTTTTAAGTGACAAAACTGGAAAATTGGACTCGACCCCTTTAACAAATCTACTGCCATCATACCTTGTCCTAATCAAGTCACAATATAGCCATCCATTCAGAGAAGCTTCAAATAAACTCAGGAATATCAAGAAGTCAATTGTTGGCAATTTCCAACGCATGTAAAGAATTTAAATCAAAGTAACACCAAATGCAGGGATAAACTCTTTAAGTACCTAGCTCTGAGGAAATTGAAGATGTAACTAACTAGTTAAGCACAATAAAGTAGAGGGATTGCAAGTGAAGATTTTAAAGAGCAAGCTGATGGTCCTATTAAGTATACATACACTTAAACAACTGAGTACAACAAAGTGTAGGGGTTTAAGTAAAGATTCGATAAAGCGAGAAGATGGTCCTGTTAAGTATAAGCTTAAACATTTGAGTACAACGAAGCGAGAGGATCGGGTTCTGAAATATCCCTGTATAAATGTGCTGCCATTGGCAAGATCATCTATCGATGAAAATGACTGAATAGGCTATTTCTCTTTCGGCACGTAACCCAGTAAATACGGCCGCACGTGTATATACGCGTCTTTAAACAGTAGCCTAACGCGTCATCAGTTAGGCTTCCAATATTCTAATTACCAAAAGAAATTGATTTTCGTTTCTTATTAAGAATTTACCGTTATTTTTCCTCGGTCGACTGTAATTAACCTATTAACCCCAGAAGTCGTACGTTGGCCACCCTGGAATGGGATCACGCATGCCTATTGTCATAGGGGAGCTTTTGGTAAGATTTCCTTCACCGGGGGGTCCACGGGGGCGGAGCCCCCTGGGCTAAGTAACACAGCCTGCTAGATTAGGTTAGGTTAAGGTAAGTTAGGTTAGTACAGGTCATTTTATAATAGATTTCCTCAGCTGATCCTTTCTTGAACATAAGATGTCAGCCGGGGCGATCTCCCCCCCCAAAAAAAAAACCAGGGTTCCCAAGGGGTCCACAACCACGTCGGGTAGAAAAATGAGGTTAATAATAATTGACCAACAACACCTCCACCTCCTCCTTCGTCACCAACACTAAAAGTAGAGGGAAATAAACTTCCAAGTTAAATAGACCTGAAAAATAAGGTAATTAACATTATATTAACATATTAACATTATATTAACATACGGTACGTTTGGTTATTAATGGGGAAAATTTTGAGTGCGAATAAGACGGTGGCTAAAATTTTGATCGTAAATATGGAGGAAATATGGAGTATATGCTTTAAATAAGGATAAATATGGATTAAATATGGATGACATTTAACTATGAATTATATCACGTTCAATCACGGGGTGAGAGAATTCGCCGGTCGTCTATTTTCAATCGTCAATTACTCAATTATCACCGTATATAATTAATTATCCTCCGGTATATAATTAGATTAATCATCGTTCTACTTAATTCCGGCGTAATTAACCTCCTTTAATTGTTTACTCACCGATAAACACGTAGATAAGGGTCGCAATCTGACGAGACTCGCCGCCATAGTTGTTGTTTACATTTGATGGGAGGGTTGCCGATGACGTCATGGAGTGACGTCACGTCGGGTTGGTTCTTTATAACGGCTCTTCTTGTAATTGGTTTTTGTATTTTAATGTTTTTTTTTCGTTTTTTATGAGTTTTAGGCTTTTTTTCGTTAAATATCGGTTTATTATGTAATTTTGTTTTCGTTATGGGTTGTTTCAACGATAAAAATCGTAATATTATCGAATGATTTTACGTCTAGTTCGGTCTATGGCGCACCTTAGGAATTGTCGTTACTCTTACGTTTTATTCGGTTTTTACCTTTGTTTTATGTTTTTTCGAGTTATTTTTGGTATAATATTGGTTTATTTTGTTATTTTGTCTAATTAAACATCGATTTAACGATAAAAAATCGTAATATTATCACGTGACGTCACTTCTGAATTGGTCGTTTTTTTAAAATGGTTTAGCAGTTTTAGTCTTTTTTCTACCTGCTTTTCGTCGAATATCGGTTTATTAATTATTTTGCTTTCGTTAGATATTGCTTTGATAACATTAAACACTATAATAATAGGAATCTTTAATTTGAGTAGGAAAGTAGTTTAGAGTTAACTACCTGTAACTGAGTCTAAAGATGGTCCAGGAACTCATTTCACCTGTTATTATGGCGTCGTTCTTTGTCCAAGAACTTCTTAATTAAAATTCTTCCTATTTAAAATACTCTAAAACTGTCCATAATTATGTAAAATTCAAGTAAAAATCGTTTTTGCATCAGATTATCTCTTCTTCTCTCGTGTGTACTAATGCTTGCATTCCAACATGGTCTAGGTCTATACCCGTGACCTTTTCCCACGATTTTCTGGGCATTTTTCTACTTCTACGCCTTATAAGCTTCCTTCTAAATGCCCGAAGGGTATTCTAGGCTTCTTTTTCAGACTAGGGTGGCCTTGTGGGGCAATGGTTACCACCAGAGTTGCTAATCAAACGTTCGTTCTCATCTGAATTGTAAATTTTGGGGGAATGTTTTCATTTAAACTTCCGTGATCAATTTGGAACTTTCCCTCTGGTTATAAATGATTAAAAGGCTTCAGATGTCTTTATCAATGTCTCTACTATCCATTTACAAAGTTATTTCCTGTCTAGAACCTAACTTCTAATTATACTGCAACTTCCATCTGACACTTTGGCCCATATTGTTAAATCTATTCTCCCCCATCAGAAGGTTCTTGAGGAGTACTGTTAACATATCTTAACCCATTTAGTCACTAGGCCTACGAGCTTCCTGACTCTTCGCGAGCCACCATTATAATTTAAAAGATATTTTGCTTTTTCACTAAATGTGGAATTGCAATTACCCATCTTCTCATACTATGAAAAGTAAAAGAATATTTTATTCTAAGTTCTGTTTGTACAGCACACGAAAACGATTCTTGCATCAATACAATACTTGGGTCTTTCACATGATGTTTAAAATTGCGGTTGAACTGAATAGAGTAGAATTTAGGCGAAAGGCCAAGCACTGGGACCTATGAGGTCATTCAGCGCTGAAACGGAAATTGACGGCAAAAGGGTTATAGAAGAAAGAGAATATGACTGAATGTTTCTTGAAATTGGTACAATACACTTTAGTCTTCACACTTGTGGTTTAACTTGTTACAAATTTGACGTTTCTTGATTATTGCTGTATGAGACATTTCTTGAGAGATTAGTTGCTTAGCAACTGACAAAGTTTTAACACTCAGAACACATTCAGTCCAACTTCGGCATCGCTCTGAAATCAGGAATTGAAAGCCCCTTTTACTGATAACTTTATTATTAGAAAGTTAAAATATTGTACATTAAATATTTTTGGTTACAATTTTGGAGAGTTTTCTACAAAAAGTCCGGAGGCAAAGCATCGGCAATATACAGCTCTTCATCGCCCACGAGTATTTAACAACTCTTAAACCGACAGAATGACGTTCGCCAGAGTAAGATTCATTAGGCCTATCTCATCCCCTACGAAACAGCTATGAATGGCGGAGGCTGGAGTAAACGAGATGTGATCTACGTTACGAGTTATTTTGCACGTCAAATGACCCATAATGCAATACTGTAAATAAATAAAGTATATAATAATCACATGAACTTAATAAAATGAGGAAATCTGCACCGAAGGCGTAAGAGTTGGTACAATTCTTCGTACGTAACATTTCTTGTCTGTAATTGAATGGAAAGGTCACCTTCTGTGCATACATAATGCTTAATTCCAATTCAATGAAACTATTACTGAGATAAGATAGAGTATATCAATTTTTTCTCTCTTTTAGCAAATGCCAATCACTTCAAAAAAAGATTTACAGCATCTGACATTCAGACAGTGATTGGTTAAGCACCTTTAGTAAGAAGAAGAGAGAGATAAAACTATCTTTTTACAAATGTGACCCATTCTGAGTGGCAAACTCTAACAAAAGTACTGATAATTTTGCAGTTCTAAAATCCTTTTCACAGTATCAAATGTCATCCCTACAACTCTAAGCACTATGATTTCAGGACCATTCCTACAATTACAGAAATGCCCCAAGGCATTCCGAGTCTTCGTTTTCTGAGGCGACAATGCAAAATGACAAATTTCTAAACTTGTATTTTCCCTAACGTACAAACCCTCGGTCTTTACATATGGAAGCTAATCCCATATGCTAAGTCCTCAGGTTTCTGTGTTAGGAAAAATACAAATTACTTTAAAAATTCTTGAATTTCAATACCACAGCTTCGAGTGAAGTCACTCCTTTGCCTTCAATAACTGGCCAAAAACCTTTACTCCTTCTTAAACAAGCAACATAAACTGGCACTTGTAAACTGTAACAATAGAGAAAGACGACCGAACACGTAACCGATTTACACGTAATAAACATCAGCCGTAGGACCTAGCTGCTAACGAAAAGTGCACCACTAACAACTACAGCACTAACCGAAGTAAAACGTCACGAGGAATGGGGACGATAACTTAAGAAAAAGTCATTTGAAATTAGTTTAACTGATATTTTCATTTATATTCATTACCTTTTGTGTCTATATACAACTACGGCAATCTGTCCTACACCCTCCTAGAATAATAGGATACAAAAGGGGTTGTAATACTCTCTCTCTCTCTCTCTCTCTCTCTCTCTCTCTCTATGGAACAAAAGAAACGTGTAACTATGTATACTATACTATACGCATGGTAAATATTCCTCGGGGTAAAATAATATACAACATACATGCACTTAACCATAAACAGAAGAAGAAGAGTGATGTTTAACCCATAGACAGCAAAAAGAAGAGTTAAGTTTAATATTTCTTTACACATAAAGAGGAATGGTTACTGGAAAGACATTAATTCATGCTAGTGAAGTGTCATTACAACATAAAAATGAGTCACAGATATATACTACAAGGGTATTATGTATTTGGTGATATGCATCTTCGAAAAAACAAAACAAAAAATTGTCTGGCTTCTTCAATATCTCTCTGAATATTTTCTTCACGATTAACGCAGACCTGATCTTAAATTGGGAGACTTGGATGAGTCAAGAAGTACCTTCAATGGTTTGAGTTAACTTTCTTTGACATGGGACATAGGTTCGAACTTCTAATACCACACAATTCTGAACACAAGGTCAATCAGATTTAGACCGACTAAGTGCATGATTTAAAAACGTCTTGATCTAATCAGTGTTTATACCGATATGAACATGACAAAAACCAGGAACTCATCTTTACATGACAAAATTAAGGACTGGTTTGTTACTGAATATGATTTCTGTTCACAGCTAAACAAAAGAGAAATACTGAGATTCTTTTATCGAGGCCTTTTGTAACTGGTGCGAGTTTTCAACTTAAAAGTTTCAAGAGAGAGAGATACAGAGAACGGAAATGAGAAACAATTACCTCGAGTGCATTCTAACCCAATATTTCGAGCAGACGAAGCTTTGAAACGCGTACGGCGCTAATCGACTTCCACGAAGTCATCACCAGCAAACATACAAAAGCTTCCATACAAATTTAGCAGCCGTCTAACCTGCAAACTTTTCAAGAGAAATGTGTCATACAATTCACGTCTGTGTCCAGAACTCAGGTACCGCACATTACGCGTAAAAGCACCGAAAGACAATTAAAACGTGTCTGTGCCGATGGATTTTGTCCGATGAGAGAAAACCCGCCTTCGACTGCCATATGCTTGAATCTGTGAGGTTTCTTGTCTGCTGGAATATACCTCTGTAATTGTGCCTTAATCCAACGACCATGTAATGACGTGATAGACATTATACAGAATTGGATGTCTACAAAATCTATGTATAAAATTACTAGCTATAACCTCGATAAAACTGTAGAGAATACGCTATAACTTGAGTCTCCAGTGAACTCCTGAAGCCAATATTTTACTATAAAAACAGTAAACTTTGGAATTTTCGTTATGCTACACTAATATCATTTGGTTGTTCACCTTTTCAGAGTTTTGTCAGACCAGGAAAACTGAGTCTTGTATCAAATATACTCTACAATACTTATGAATTACTCATAATACTGTATTTTCTCATGATCATTACATGCGCGATTACTCTTGAACTTGTTCCTTAATTCAAAATGGCCTTTCGCATCTGTCCTGTTTATATCTTTGGTGCTTGAAATTAGGGAGATTACTCTTTCATTTCTCTCTATACAAATAGACTTCTCCCTAAGCTTCGTTTGCAAATGGCCACAAAGAGTACCGATAGCAATTCCTTCCCTTTTAAAACCGTCAGTTCTGAAAACTAGGCAACACCTTGAGTTACACTTGCAATCACAGAGGTGTCTCCCTTCTAACGCAGGTGGTCGGGCCGCTGGTAAGTCTGGTTGGCCAGGCTCTGGTGGATGGGAGGCTGGAAGCACCTCACGTGCTCGACTGGGAGGTTGTCCGGGTCGCTCGTTTTGAGGTACTTGTTCAAGACGGCAAAGATCTGCGAATTGAGCACCTGGAATCGTCGGATTCTGTCGCACATTCTCTTGAGGGGCTGGAAGAATAAAAATGATAAGACATCGTAGGTTCAAAAGCATGGGAAACGCTACTTTCACGTTCAGACGTTTCTCGATCGTTAGTAAAGTAAGTGCGTCTAGGTTTGTTTTACCAATTTAGTTTTATTTTTTAAGTATTTTATTACTTTTCTAGACCTGTTTCATATTTACATTCTGGCAGAGGGAATGTAAAAATTTGAAAATTACTTAGCAATTAATTTCTTTCTGACTTGTCCCTAGTGAAAGTGTGCACCTTCTGAATAATAAAATCCCTCCTTTCAAGAAATATTACTCAAACCATAAAGAAAACTATTCAACGTTCTAAAAATGACATCAGATGTTGACTCTAAATGCAAAAATAAAACAATTTTCATTTCTGGAATTGACCCAAGACCCAGTGATGCAAAACTTACAATGCCCTTGATAGTCTCGTCCTTCCCGTCAACTTTCTGCACGCGGAGGATGTGGTAACAGAAATCAAGAGCTTCGAACCTTCTCTGCTGACCCAAGAGCACAATCATGCAACATCCGGCCCAGTTCAAACCTTCGCCGAAGAGTTGTCTGAAAGAGGGAACAATTTGAAGGGAGTTGTTTAAACCATGAATGTTGAAAATTTTGAATGACAAGATTTCTGTCTAGGGTTTGTTTCTGATTACAATAAATGTATGTGGAAGTTGTTCTGCACAGGGGTTATTTGTCAAATACCCTTGGGTCAGATGAGGGTGACCAATTCCTGCCATTAACTTCGAATGTTGGGTATTTGAGATAATGTTATTTACCAATTACAGTAATGGCCAATAACTGTACCTGTCAGCTTAATATTTTATATTATATATGAAAACATTCCATCCTTGCAAGGCCTGACCTGGGGACAGGTCACAGCAAAGAGTTAAATAGGTTGACAGGAAGGTCAATTACCAGATGGTCCCCCAGTAAAATGGAGACCACAAAACTAATTAAAAATTAATTACGGCATTAAGATGGAGTTAAATAGGTTGACAGAAAGATCATTTACTAGATGGCCCCAAAATAAAACAAGGACAACAAATCTAATTAAAAACTAATATAAATTAAGACACTGATGACAGGAATAAAACTTACTCAACAGTAAAATTGTTAGCACCAACAGGTATGCACATGACGAACTGCAGGGCTGACCACAGCCTGTGGAATTCCGTGCACTCGTCGACATTCATGACTCCGTTAGCCGGGGGTGATCCGTGCCAGATGGGATCCTCTAAGAAGGACTGAATTCTCGTTAATATAACCTGCAGCAAAGGAAAGAGAACGGATTAAGACCCAGGGTAAAAAGGTTCCTCGGAAAGTCGAGGGTTGGAGGCTGTCTGCCCTGTGCATGAACTGAAAAAATACTATAGAACATTAATGCATATTAATACATTTTTATCTATTTACAGTTCATTTTTGACTTTTTAATAAGTGAGCTCCCTTCTTTCTGAATTTCCCTTAACCTTCCCTTACTTCCTAATGAAAACCATATTCTTTGGAAGTTTGAATTTCAAGTCAATGGCCCCTGCAGTGGGCTTGTTCCATGTGAATAGGGTTCATCTTCTCAATAATAATAAAAATAATGATGTGATTCAGCACTGAAAAGGACTCTGACAGTTAGAAGGTTTGAATGGTGTAACAGGATGAAAACCATAAAACCTTTAGCATTTGCACAATGAAACAATTGTTAGGAGAGGGTGGAATAAGGTGGAAGAAAGAGAATATGAAAGGAGGTACAATAAAAGGAATGACAGAGTTTGCAGGTAAGGGCCCATGGAAGGGACTCTGCACAGACCCTTAAGTAATGCCTACAGTGCACCATATGAGGTGCACTAACGGCACTAGCCCCCTATGGGGTGCATATAAACAGTACCATATTCTTTAACTTGTATTTATTCTCATCCCTCTGAAGGAAGAAACAGTGTTCCACAAAAGCTTCAGAATTTGCAGTAATTTTTCACCAATACATCTCTGACGACTGACCTTAAAATACACTTTAGATAAGCCATACTGCCTTCTTCAAAACATTATCAAATTCCAAGAGTCTAATAGTATCATCCCAAAGGGTTTGATTCTGATGCAGGGACAAAGATTTGGCTAGACACGTGACAGGGAGATTAAAGTTTAGACGACAAGCAAAGGGCAGGAACATGACAGGAGATGCCCCCAAGATACCCCTTTGGCTGGTTACAGGAACATCAAGCATTACAGAAACGAATCAGCGAAGTCTCTTTAGAGCACTCTTCTCGTCCTTACCTCGAATATGGACAGGCCGCAACACAGCCGTTCTCTGGTCAAGAGATCTCCTTCCCTTGCAATCATAGCTTGCTGTGGAGGATAGAAAAGAAATATTAGGAGATAGTAATATTGACCTATTTCTAAATTTACTGTAACCAGCAATGTTTTAAGTCAAATGACATGCTGTCAGCCTTATCAGGATTCAATTTTGGCTTTCTCATGTATATAAATGTTCTCTTGACAACAAATTAAATAGTGTATCAACATTCAAATTTAAAGATTTCAATAGTTTGCTGGCCTTCACGCACATTTCTCAATGCCTACTCAGGAGAAGACTGCCCTAAAATGGAAAACTGCAGTATCTGCAAAATTTTCGAAACTGAGATATGCCGCCTATTGGGCTCGTGAAACACTAATAAACAAGTTACTGCAGTTTCAGAATGATTCCTCACTACTTTCCATGAGTATTTAGGGGGTCCCATTTGCAGTAACTGCAAAATCAGTATTAAGGCCAAGGAGTATCTAACATTTTTCTCAGTTTTGTGTTTTGCAGATACTGCAGTCATCCATTTTACGGCAGAAGAGCTTGGGCCAATTCTAAATTAATTGCGACCAGCAGTGTTTAAGCTCAAAATGATATGCTGTCAGCCTTAAAAGTTCCATATTTTTATATACTAATGTTCTCTTGACAACAAATTACAAAATATATCAGTACAGCACTCACATTTACAATTTCAGCAATTTACTGACCATCATGTACACTTCTCAATCCCTACTCAGGAGAGGACTTTGGCCGATAGACAATCTGCAAACAAACCTCACTCACCTTAGCGGTTCCAAGCCTCTCAATGTTGGCAACAATCTGGAGGGGTGCGTATTTCGATTCCAGCCTCTTCTGCTTCGTCTCAGGTTTCTCGCCCTCTGGAAAATGGCGAGGGAATGGAAATGAGCATAATCAGGTTCACTGACGCAAAAACTATCTGTTCCTATGAAGTCAGGCCTAACCTACTGCTTCGAGAATACTGGTAGTTCTCTACATGCAAACTCTAGACTTACAAAATTCGGATACATATTTGTGTGAGCTATACAATTCTTATTTCATGTAATTCAAACTTATAAACTTTCAAAGATATTCAGTTCCATTTTTACACAAAATCTTGGATATACAATCTTTTTTTCACATAATTCATTGCCACTTTTTCAAGGAACAATTCAAGATTTTTGTTCACCATAAACTTTTTTACATAAAAATACTACATTCTCTTGGTGCAAAGCTTTATTTCCAAACTGTTTATATCATAGGCTAACTACAATGCTGGAATCCTAGACTAACTCTGTTCGACTTACAAAGAAATTTCAACTTATAAACCAACTCTGACAACGGAACTTCTATGTCCAGGATTACCTTAAGGTATATTCACAGTTCAATAAGATTGCTAGTTGTGTCACACGAGAATAAACAAGACTGAACTTCGAGAACTTCAAATACCTTTGCAGTACGGCCGTGGCAGAATATTTTGGAAAGGAGCAGCCTGGAGTAAATCACAAACTTCTTCTTGCGTGAGAGACTGTTCGACGAGCAAGCAGAATAGCAAAGCGTTGCCGAGCTCTCTGAAGTGGTGGAACAAGTCCGTTCTGGCGTCTGGGTACTGGACGATGTCGTTTAGTTGGGCGTGGTAGTACCCAAGTACGCCTGGAAAGAAAAGAGTAGAGATTTATGTGTATAAATAAATGATACAGAAGTGGAAGTATGGGAGAATCAATATTGGGAACTAAAACAGTTTGAATGGTTCAAATAACATGAGTGTTGATATTTATTGATGGCTGGACTGGCCAGCATTGATAATTCTCACAGTCTTAGCGGACAGAGAGAAAAAGAGAGTGAGTATTCAACACAATGATAGAGAGAAACAAGAGAGTGAGTATTCTACACGATGACAGAGAGAAAAAAGAGAGTGAGTATTCCACACACTGAGAGAGAGAGAGAGAGAGAGAGAGAGAGAGAGAGACTATTCTACACAAATCTCCGTAGTTCAAGAGTTTCTGTAAACTACAACCTCGATTCCAAAGCGTTTATTCATCATGGTTTAGTAAAGTTTTCTGGTTATTTCAAAATCTAAAAATCAAATTCAAACCAAAACAAATTCAGCCTCGAACAAAACACAATCGTAGTCACCGAGCTCTGAGAAGTCGCCCAAGGGAAAAGATTTAGTCAAAGTTTTCTGGTTACCAAGAAATCTAAAAACAAATTCAGACGCCTTAGTTAATGAGCTGTGAGCAGTCGGCGATGAGTTACTTAAAACCCCAAGCAACACTCACCCGGAGAGCCATAGTCGTATCTCGGCAACTTGCACTGCTTGGGCATCGCTTGCAAGAGCGTCTTCGTGAACTGGTGGATGTTCCCCTGGATCAGCGAGCGGATAATCTCCAGGAGTTCCTGCATCACGACGGCAATGCCCTGATAACCCAGGACGCGGACGATGGATCGCAGATGCGGAGGTCCGAGGAATCCTGTGGAAGTAAAGAAAAAAGGTTATATAAAACTAGCTGAAGTGGATAAGAACCCACAGTACTATATATATTTTTTCTCATCGTTTTTCCTATCACATGTGGCTCCCAAGAAAAGAGAGGATGAGATTTCTGTTATGTTCATATTTCAAGTAGCTGAATTGTGGAATCCTGTGAAAGTAAAGGAAAAAGTTATATAAAATTAGTTGAAATTGATAAAGAACCCACAGTAATATATATTTTTTCTTTTTTTCCTAGCAGGGTTGGTTCCTAAGAAAGGAAAGGTTAAGATTAACTGCTGCGTTCACACTTCAAACAGCTGAACTGTGAATAGCCAACCTTGGAATGAAACTTTTATAGTTGTAGCCATTTCATACGTCTAAACAGAATGTTCACTGAACAACTGAACTGTCATATCAAAGATAATAGAAAACATACTTTCCTTTATCAAGTAATACAACTATAATAGCCCAAATTATACTTTCATTATTACCATCATTCACTCCTTGCATCGTACAGCTCAATGAGACTAAAGAACCCCATTTCTAGACTCACATGCTGAAATGGAAATTGACAGTAAAAGGTTTGAAAGGTGTAACAGGATGGAAAACCTTGCAGTTGCACTATGAAACAACTGTTAGGAGAGGGTGGAAAGTAAGATGGATGAAACAGAATATGAACGTTAGTACACTAAAAGCAATGAAAGGGGTTAAAGCTGGGGGCCAAAGGGTTGCTGAAAAGGACCTCATGCAACGCCTACAGTGCACCGCATGAAGCACGCTGATGGCACTAAACCCCCTACAGGGTAGACTCACATACAATCAACCTAAATTGTTAAGAGTGATAAACTGATAAATAAACCAAACCAGGACTCACCTGAATACTGAGAGTATATTGTTGAGTATGCAACGTTCAAAGCCTTGCTACCCCATACCATGTATGGAGCAACATTGGGGGGTTTGTCCCGCTGCACGGCCTGTGCAAAGGTTGTCACGGCTGCCTTCACGAACCTGGGGGTTACACAGAGGGTGAATTAGCTCGAGATTTAACCTCAATTCATAAAAGTTTGTCTGAAGAGATTTAATCTGAACTCTATGTTTGATGCTTAATTAGCAATGATTCTCTCTGAGCTTTTATTGTAAAGTTATTTGTCTGAAGTATCAGATCTTTCCCAAGACACTTCAAAGATGATGATGGTCTTGCATTTTGAATGAATTTTATGTTTTTCTACAAATGTTCATCATCAGAAAACAGACACCACCGTACTTATGCGAAAGAGGGTTACAGAAGGCCATTTGTATGTTGTATTGTTTGAGGCCTATTTAAGTACAGTGTGATATAAAGTCAGTTGTTACATAATGCCTAGCAGAGCAAAACCTGGACAGGACAATTTTTAAACGTTTGTTTCTCTCAATGTTTGTAAAGCGTTCAGAGTGTCTGTACAAGTTGAGAACCTATCTCCAAAAGTCACAAAGGACTTATTACACAAAAAGGTTAATATTAGAGTCGAGCTGTTTGCAGGACAGGACCATGTTCAGCACCATTGGCCTTGCTCTATAAAAAGTACAGACACCAACCTACTTGAGAACAATCAACTTAAAAACATTCAGAGATATCAACAAATGGGATCTCAAATTAAAACTGTGATCAGAGCCCTTCCCCTTGCCACCCCTAAGTTCAAATTTTGTTTTGTGCACCTATTTTGTACATACAGTAGTGTACGTACAGTGTATTGTATTTTAGGATGAAAAAATTTACAGTACTGTATTGACTTTATATCACACTGTATTCAAACAGACATGAACAGTACAGTGACCTACATCAGTAAGCAGTGACACTCTACCTGTTAGTAGCAGCATTGTAGCAGTAGTTTGGCAAGAAGTCGTAGTTCAGCTCCCAAAAGACGTGGAGGGTTGTTCTGCCGTAGGGTGCAAGGACGTTGTGGTTTGCCTCGCGAAGTTGTGCGTCAAAGTCATCCAACACTAAGAGCTGGCTGAGTAACTTGTGCGTCTGTCTGTTCACCTCGATCAGGCCCTCGAGTTCCTGGGGCAGGAGAAAGAGGGCGCTAGGAGAGTGAGGCACTAAGATGGGGACAGCATTACTTATAAAACGTTTCTGCATTTCTCTGCCTGATTGATGATTCATGATGTTACAGTACTCATTACGTGTTTCTGTCTTACTCAGCTGGATTACGGTTTAATAACGTGGGCAATACACTTGTACAAGGTTGTTTTAATCCTACAATTATAGAAAATGTACACAAAACTCCTGCTGTCATAGCTGTTAAGTCTTGTTTTACTGTATAACCACTAGATTTTTCTAAGGAAAACTGCTTAATGGTAAGTGAAAAAATGTTGAGCTAAACAGATAATTAAAATGCTTGGGTCTTAAAGAGGAAAACACTACCTAACACCACAAGTTGTTTAAAATAAGGAATACCCACAATAAGCCCTAACTTCATAGAGTACCTGTTCTACGGGGAGAAATACATTGCACAATGACTCGTATTTTAGGAAAATAACTTACCAGACAAAGAATGTCTGCTATTCTATAATGAAAAATTCTCCCTAAACCTGAACACAATTTAATCTGTAAAGGGTAACCACGCCGCAGCAAATATCAACTCGGTACGAATTAGAACACCAACGAAATAGGCCTAAAAAACGACACAAGATCGCATACCACGACAGAGGTGATGTCGGCTCCTTCGAACCGCGCGATGGCAACCTCGAGGGACTTGTGCATGGAGGCGTTTATGCGCTGACAGATGAGTTTGTTCAGGTCAATGCTTCTGCCCAGGAGCTGGACGTGTCGCTGCTTCAAGAGAGTTTCGTACCTTTGGCGACGAGGAAGGAAGGAAGGACCGGTCAGTTTTGATTGTTACTAACCTAATATTATTCTCCTTGCATTTTAATTTATTTTCATCTACTTATTTATTTATTTATTATTCTTTCTTTTTTAATGAGTGGGATCTCTTCTTTCTCTATTTCATTTTACCTCTTACTTTTTCCTAATGAACATCTTAATATTCTCTGGAAGCTTTAATTTCAAGTCAGTGGCCCCTTTGGTGGGCTTGTTCCATATGAATAGGGTTCATCTTCTCAATAATAATAATAATAATAATAATAATAATAATAATAATACTTCGAGAAATTCATAAATGATGCTGTATGCAATTCAGAGTTAAAACACAGACATAAGAATGGAAGACTCATGTTTCCATGCAATACCAACTGTTTCTATACATCAAAGACCAAACTACGGTACTCTGTCTACCAGAAAAGTTGTTCGCTTAGGCCTAACTCGGACCGAACGAAAGGAAAAACTCACCTGTTGGCTGGTGGGTAATGTATTCGCATGTGGTGTTGACTGCATTCTCCTCTGAAGCGCTTATCCAACAAGATACTGCGGAAGATCGGAGATATTCGTTACAAATTGAAAAGCATGTCTTAGTATACATTTCAAAGTAATTCTTACAAACAAGGAGCACAAATACGAGCAAACTATTTTCAAGGAGCTGGACAGCTAGACAGGAAGAGGCTAAAGAGAACGGACGAAGGTTCACGGCTACGCACCTCCCAGCCAAGTGCTTGTAGTGCGAGAAGATCTGCTCGGACAACTTGAAGACAAACTGGTCAAAGCACAGGTTGACCTCTGCTTCGATCTCGTCGTACAGGAACTGCTTGCGGAACTGCGTCAGGGCATAGTAGGCGCTGTCGTTGTACAGATCCAGGGGGTACAGCACGCACCTGAAATAGCCACGGACTTGTATGTGCTACTCACGCGATGTAAATAGGCCTACATACTCCAAAACACAAAGAGAGAGAGAGAGAGAGAGAGAGAGAGAGAGAGAGAGAGAGAGAGAGAGAGAGACTGCGATATGAAAATACTGTCGAACCGTGCAAACATGAATGCCAACTATTTTTGCATTACTTTTAAACAAAAACAATGTTTTCCCCTCCACGGCAAAAACCTAAAGACTTACTGTACAAAACAGATTCTTTTCAGTCAAACTGTTAACTAATCAATATCAATTTCAGGGTAATTTGTATCATTGTATCATTATTAAACATATTAAACTCACAGCCACATTTCTCAACACCCAAAGGACGCGAAAATTGAAGCAAAACCAAATTAACAATGTTGAACGGCATGCGCTATTAGTCTAAAACCCCAACTTCACACACATAAACACACACTCTCGACGATACTCACTCCATCATAGAAGCGTCCTTCGTCCGCAGAATGTGATCTGTCAGTATCCAGGGCATGGACATTTCAATGGGAAACTGGAAAATGGAGACAGAAAAATTTGTGAAATTATAATCAAGGTACGTGTCAAATGTTTGGAAAATCCCCCACCCTCTATTTCTTCATCATTTTCATCCTTCGCTATCGTACTAAGCCGAGGCTATGCTGTCTACAATACTGTACTGGCTCTACAAGAAGAAGATGAGGACTCGTTCATTAGCTGAACTTTCCAACGGTGGCATTACTATAAGACGCCAACTTGCAAGTACGGACTGTCTCCTGAATTATGGGAGGAGATCACGAAAAAAGCATTACAGTCAGTACAAACATCACCCTACTGCAAATGAGTTACGTTCCGGACAGCTGTTTGTAAGTTGGTCACTGTGCTCTTCATGCCTACTAAATACAGTATGATATAAAATCAATACAGTACGGTATGATTTTTCATCCAAAAACACAATACGTACACTGTACATACAGTACTTATGTACAGAATAGGTGCCCACAACAAAATTTTAACTTACAGGGGGAGCACTCTGAACACAATTTTAATTTGCAATCCCACTGGTTTGTATCTCTGAATGTTTGAAAGTTGAATGTTCATAAGTAGGGTTGTGTCTGTACTATAAAATTCACAAGAGGTAGAAAAATAATGAGTGAAAATATGTATTAACAAAATAATCTCGGCAAAACCAGCACATCTACAGTTTCCTTTACGTTTCTGTAGATTAAAATCCACTAGCTTAGCACCCGGTCATAATTCAGCGACAGTCCACACTCCAAGTGTCGTCCAAACGCAAGTTACGAGTTAAAGTGGTCAGCTACGACAACTTCTAAGAGACGTTCCCACACCCTTGCTAAGAGTAACAGTATCTCAACTAAGAATCATAATCTTCAGCTACAAATGTCAGCTAACCCATGCACGAAAAAAAGTACTTTGAGTACAGAGCGTAGAGTTAATTTCTCACCAAAACCAAAACTGAAAGTCTAGAACTTAGTGGCATTCAAGGCTAAACTAGTCTAATCCCCCTTGGTCAGATGTGGTACAGTTCTTTGTATAGTTTGAAATACTCCTAAACAGAGCACAGAAAAAAATTTATATATGTGTTTATACGTAACTGGCGACAACAGCATTAACATACAATAAGCGTGATGCCGCTTTCAACTGTTTATATACTGACGAAACTGTTTCAAGTGACGACAGCACAGCAAACCAAAAAAACGTAAGCTGACAAACAAAATACCGCAGAGAAGTACATGAGAATTCGTTTACAAAAAACATGTGTTTAATGCGATCAGCTGATGTCAATATTCTTTTCAAACACCAAGGCAAAAATAAAATATCTGTAGACAATTTAATTCAGCAGTGGCTTTAAATGAACTTGAAAATGGTCAGAGCATGTAAGTATGATTTTAAAAATCAGAAGATATCATACAAATAAAGTTTTTATACATTACTGTACTTCTGTTTAATGCCATATTCCCTCAGTAGACAAATACGTTAGTGCTGTTACCTATCTGATTATCGCGATGCAAACATTTTCACACTGTGAGTTCCTGGCCCTTCGTACACATTTCCCAGTACAGGGAGTCCCCAGTTAACAGCATTTCAGTTTTACGGCGCTTGGCTAACAACAATGTGGTTTAACGGCTCTGATAAATTGCCTAACGGCACCGTTAACCTGTTAATGGTGCCGCTAAGTGGATCACATGCACTTTCGGCGTCATAAATGCCATTTATTCGCTCAACAGCGATTTTCGGTTACCAGCGTTCGCCCGTTAACTGAACCTCTGCCATTAACCGGGGACTGCCTACTCAGATCAGATTGTAAGTTACAATAATTAGATTCTACTTCAAAATAATCCCTTGAGCCCTAGGGCAGTGTGAACGTACACTGGCATAACATAAGCAGTTCATGCGGTAACGAACAGACTTTAATCGGCATGTTCCTAAGTGACGAACAACCACACCAAGAATGGTACAGTTGTACAAGAAGGGGCAATGATGGTGTTACAAATGGCAAGCTCAGTGACGTTTTACGAACGTGTGGAATCCGTACAGTACTCGTTAAAATAACAAAATAAGTGAGTCTTAGCTTATGTGCCAGTACACTACCGTGACTGCTGACGTGAACATTGTACACGACAATTCTGTGCAACACATGTAAATGTACTCCGAAAGACGAGCTCCATAAAATTAAAAGAGACATCAATGTGACATTAAGAGGGCCAAGCGTGCTAGAGATTGGATTTAGTAAAAACAAATGAAATTTAATTCAATACAGTATACGTTTACTTAAGCATAAATTGTGTGAAATAAAATTGTGACAAGATCCTGTTGTTATCAATACTAAAGTTTTAAGGTTATGTAAAAATGTGGCACTCAGAAGTTGTAGGCAGTCTGGTACTTCATCCTAATTGGTTTGGTGGTTGTACGTTCAGTGAACGAACCAATTTTGAGCCAGGTTAAAAAAAATTTTTGACACCCCACGGCACGGGATAAAAAAAGAAGGAATCTTTCTTTCACATAAAGTTAGTTCTTATAAACAAAACTTACAAAATACTACACTGTTAACCTCTCACCCCAAAACAAATGCGTAAACCGTCCTCATGCAATACACCGTACGTTAATATGAGTGACAAAAACAAAATGAACCAGCTTAACCAAGTTAGTACACAACCTTACGACAAGGATGAATTGCACTACGGAAAACCTGAAGGAGATTAAGGCGGGAGACAGAATTCGGAGTTCCAACCTGACTGTACAGAGGCTACGAGTGGTGGAGAGAGACTACTGGAAAGAATCGTGTAGAATTATTTCACATGAACACTAAAAACCTCACATTTTCCTACTCAAACTACACGAAATTGTGGAAGGTTTCGTAAGTCGCAATGATACAAAAAAAAGGTTGTGAAGAATTTCCGAACGCTGGAATGATGGCAATAACAAAAACGGAAGGAGCAAGATTTGAAAACCTTCCATGAATTAGGTGGAATCTACAATGGCCCCCAGTCCCTACCAGATCTCTAAAGAAAGGTGTCACTTTTTTGTTTTTCAAATGCTTAAGACTGGGTGACGGCACCCAACTGCCAACCTCATGCCTACATGAAATGAGAGCACGCTGAGAGAAAAGGAAAATGAACAGGGATTACCTCAAGGAGGTGATAAGTGGGGAAAAAAACAGAAGAGTAGAGTTCCAAGGTAGAGGTGTAGAAATAAAGGACTTGCGATAACATCGCAAGGAAGTACAGGACACAGTAATCTAGGACATAGAAGATTGGCAAGTGGACAATGACGGAATAAATGTTGGAAAATATTAACCAGATCTTTCAGAACTGTCCAAATGTGCCTTGGTAATGTTAAAGTACTGTGGAGTCAAAATTCTCACAAACGACACAATGAAGAAGAAGCAGAACAAAGAGAATAATGTGAAATTGTGAAGTAACAAAATCCATTCACGTTCCAAGGAACGTAAGGACATTTTCCCAGCCATAGGAGGGTTGGCTTCTACTAGTCAGCAAGGATTTGACAAAAACTTGTAGGTTATAATAGTCATTTGCCTAAAATGACATTGAATTTCTGAGGATTATCAACTCTTGCGACAAACCTTGGCAATCTGGTGAAAGCAGAACTGGGAAATACGGCCCAGAAGCTATTTGCGTACTTATTCTGATCAGTTCTGTGCACATTATATAGCCTGGCAAAAATAAAAATCCTTATCCTAAGTCACATTTGAAAAACCACATTCTAAAGACTTGGAATCTGGTCTAATTCTACAAGAACGACTGCTCGATACAGTGGACAACGTAAGGTGCTAAGTAGCCAGTATTCACGTCATGACTAAAATACCAGAACGTCAAAATTACGAAGTCACTCCCTGCTGCAACAGACGAAATTATCTTTGATTTTATCCAGCAATAAGTTTCAGCAGCAGCAAATGCCATGCTAAATGTCTTGACAATCACAATGTTAATGTTCTCCCAGACTTATGCCCAAGAACTCAACTAGTACAAGATATCAAATAAACGCTAAATCTACGTCCACATGATAACACAGCATCTGTTCTCAAATATACTGAAATATCTTGGGCTATAAACTACATCCATGTTTTAAACATTTCAAAATGAACCTATTATTCTACACTAGCACATCACAATCCATACTTATATATTTCAAAGTTACCTTACAGATAAAAATAAATTGTAAAATGCCAGCTGACGATATTAAGTTCTTGCGCATAATTTTTAACAAGCTCCAAGTTCCTGATGTTCTGCTGTTTTCTGAAGCACTTACAATATAACTTTAATTTTCATTAAGATGGATCGTTTAGCCTACGACTAACAAGTTAATTTAACATTAATTCTAAAGAATTAACTTACATTAACCCACATTTTTGCCAAGGCACACATCTGACATTAGCTCATATGATTAGCATTACATACATTAACTTGCATTATTGACAAAGGCTTGAAAGTTACAGAACTAACAAACTCTTAATTGTAAAGTGTGAAAAATTTCTAAAAATTCTAAGAACGCAACAATAAATCTTTCAGTAATGTGCTGATTTCCGATAACCTACTAAAATATAAACTACTTACAAAATAATCTACGGCACTAAGTCCAACTAATATACTTCACACTAATCTGAGTGACGTATCTGCAAACCTGCTGCGGTCACAACCTTTACGCAAGTTCGTGTTCTAGGGGGGGGGAAAAAGACGGTCAATGCGCTAACTAAACACAGCACAGCATACCATAACCTAAACGTTTACAATCCAATGGGGTTGTCCAGGTGTTCGTTAGATGCTAGACCTGTTTACTGTAATCTAATGACAACTAATTACTCAACTGGCACTTTACGGAGGTGCACGTACCAAAGTAAAGTAGCTCAAGACACCGTTGCCGTATCTCTTTTCCACGATTCACAAATAAACCTCACGATTTCCAGCCAGGTTCCTAAACTCCTCCTCGTCTGAATGAGTTTAAATCTCAAAATTATCCCCCAGAGATGTTACGTGTCTCGACAAATTGCGGACAGCTCAAGTTGTTGTTAGTGCACTTCACAGGTTTAGTCGACCGAAATCTAAATTAGTACAAATCACAAAGTTGTCATCCAAATAAGTTACGTGTCTTGACAAACTGAGGACAGCTCAAATCGTTGTTAATGCAGTTTACAAGCTTAGTCGACCGAAATCTGAATCAATACACGTCACAAAGCTATTGTCCGAATTCTGCATCGGGCTTGATTCTCAAATCTAAAACTGTCTGGACCTTGAGTGCCTGAAGAATATTTTAAATTAATCTGTGGGTCCTCTTAAGTTCTACAGACATGGTCCTACTGCAATCCTGTACTCTATGCTATATTTATAAACACTGGACAATGTCAAAAATCTTTAGAATTAGAAATGCACTGTTAATCTAGTCTATTCCCACCAGGGAAAGGGTTTAAGGGTTTGAAAACCTGGCTGAAAGCACCCATCACGATATAACAAGTCTCACAAAACTGAAAGATAAACCCAAACGAAATAAAAAAAAAATAAATAAATAAAACGTGAACTTAACGAAGGTTAGCTTTAGTGCATTTCACAAAAAGGGGGGTATACAATTCTTGCAGGCATAAAATCTCTAAAGTTTACCAAGCAGTAACAAAAACTCTTCCTAAGAGAACACAACTCGTAGCAAATAAAAATAACACAACAGTGACTAAAGACTACCTCTCATCATCTACGGTCGCTTAGGGTGAGGGTGTGTGCCGATCGGGACACGGGGAACAAACGAACGACCTCTCTTACTCTCTCTCTCTCTCTCTCTCTCTCTCTCTCGCTCGTTCGCAAACGTTACGGGAAGGGAAGTCTAAGAGGGACTCCAACGGAAGGAAGCCTACGTTATAGAAAAAAAAACAGCCAGCAAGTCTCCCTACGTACAGCCAAGGGAAATACGGAGTCAATAATGATGCAAGTTACGAAGGCAGGCACAAGCAAATGCAACAGCAGCACGGCAGAGGCAGAGCAGGCACAAGGACAGCAAACATCAACAACAACTGAAAAAGAAAATAAAAAAAGGGCGGGAAAGCGATACCTGAATTCTCTTGTCCATGACCACCAAGTCTTTACATTCCTCATTGTGCTGGTGATCCACTGTGCACTTCTACGGAAGAGGAGCAAGGCAGGAGGTGCACCAAGAGGGGGAAGAAGAAGAAAAAGAAGAAGATAATATAAAGAGGAAGTCGGAGAGGGCACTCGACAAAGAGGGAGAACATGGCGGAGGGGTTCAAAAATGGGGAGGCGGACACAGGGACACGTTTGAAACCTTCGTGAGGAATGGGATCGATGTGTGATGGGGTTTGGCTTAATGCGCGCACGTGGGAGGGCGAGGAATTGAAGTGTAAGCTGCTCGTGGTGTTGCTCTACGAAAGTAATGACGTTAACTTGCAAAACATCACAGAATAACTGATCCAAATTCTTTCCCGAAACAACATTGGTCTAGAGTACCATCTAGGCTTGAAAACTTGACAATCTAATGAGTAAATACTGTCAATGAGGACGAATAACCATCCGCATTCACAGCAAAGTTTCAACAACGTCAAACCTAGAATCGTTTTAAAAGCGACGCCTCTCCCTTCGTGCGCAAAGCCAAACGTTCTGCTGTTCGAATGAGAATGAGGGAAAATGAAACGCAGTCTGCGCATGAACAACAATGAGATGGGAGGTTTATCAGGTATCCAGATATAAGCTTGAGACACTCATATGCCATTTCAGCACGGGGGGAAAAACTAACACTTACTTAATGTTGGCATGGAAAGGGTGAAACACGCACACACACACAAAATAAATTCAACAGGGGAAGAGGGATTTTAGGTGGTCATAACTGCACGGTGACAATTTTGACAGAGTTCCTCTGATCCGTTTCTCGTTTCAGTAGCAGATGTAAGAGATGTGATTTCCGTGCTGGAACTTTTGCCCGTTTTAGATCAAACTTTACACAGCACGACTTTCACGCACTGACACAACCGAGGGCGTTTGGTCCCAAATCGTTTTAATGAACAGTTACAACACTTCAAGTAGGGCGGGTCTAAAAAATGAACTTTACGTGCCACACAACCACGAAACATTACAGAAATGACTGTGATCATTTTTACAGCACATCTAAAATGACGTATTACAAAATCATCCCTCTGATGTCTACTACCGAAAGAAAAGGAATCACGTTCGCAAGTATCTTGACCCTACAGTGGTGGGGTATGGATAAACGGACACAATACTGTGCTTGGACAATTTAAAAAAGAAAAATGTTCAACAAAATTGAAAGAAAAGTAAATGACAAACACTACGCTGTAATCTCAGCTGTCAAAAAATATTCCGTTTCACTCACACAAACCAAAACATGGGTATCAGGTACCAGGTGCAATATCTGCAATGATTTCTCTGCACTGGATGATAAAATACACAGCACAGATGTCAAGCAGCCAAGTGAGATACCAAATAGTGTTGCTACATTTTTAAAATATACTTTCGTATCACCTGGAAAATATATATATATAGATGAAAGTAACTGTTCTGTATGAGGTTAAGTAGAAATAAGTACTCAAACTGAAAAGAAAATAAATGGTACTCTGTTCTAGATGACATAAAAGTAGTGACAGTAAAATTTTCTTGCAGAGCATAAAAGTTAGGCAGCGATGTTGACACACCTCTGAATAATAATCATGATTTGGATCACTTCAAAACACAATTAGGGAACCATGAAAGCTGACTCTACGAAAAACAGAAAAGAAAGCAAGATATCTATATTCATCAAGAGAATTAAACTGCTTTCAACACACCCAAACTCTGTCAGATAACAGCAAAAATTCTCAATACCTTCATGTTCAGAAACTAGTGCAGTATACCAGGTAGCCCAGTACTTTTCAAATGATATATCGGCCATCTCATTTAAGAGTTTGAAAGGCAGACTAATGTTTGTGGCAGGATAAGGAATTGGGAAAGAGGAGGTCACTGATTTTGATCCAATATGATTCTGCATCTTGTATTCACAGGCCCAGTTCATGCCATAGTGTGTACAAGGGACTTCATGTGCCTGCAAGCCAGTTTTCCCAATACTGTATATTTATATGAATTCTGACTGGAAAGTAGGTTGCAGTTATAACTGCTAAACTGGCTCACAATTGCAGAATTGTGCCACACCCAAACAGTACTGGCTCCTTGATGAGAGCATTTTGATGACCAAATACAAAACAAACCCACCTTGGTGCAGAAAACCAGATGTCCACGACTTGTGCAGGTTTGAGGGAAACAAGTACTGAAACACATCTATAGAGGGCTGGTCTGGTGGGTGAAAATCCCTTAGCAAATAACAGAATTTTTGCTAGACAGCACTGGCCTTTACTCAAGGTCAAATGTTAAAAAATGCAAGGAAGGTATCAGATTTGAAATGTATTCCAGCTAGATGTTTACTCAGGGAATGCAACAGTCTTACTTATTAAGAGTTTAGTAAAACGTTAATGTACTGTTTATGTATTGTCTACATACACTGATAGCAGTGACTCTGGAACGTTCAGGATTTGTCTTGGAGAACTAAAAGGGTTTGGACTCAACCCTAAAGGAAGCCAGGGAACAGAAAAGCAGGAAGAGTCCCACAGCCTGGCTGTAGAGGGAAAGAAATGAGATTTACTGACTTCCACAAACACTAGAAGAGGTGGCCTTATTAGCAGTGTGAGTCCAACCAAGAGGAAACGTGCCAACGTGATGCCATCATCAGTGACAAACTCACACTATCTATCATCACAGTCTATGTAAGATGTATAAGTCCACTTCCTAAATAGTTTCAGCAGATAAGTACACTTCGATAATGAATCCTGCACCGTAAATGGCTCCCCTTCAAATATTAGTTTCTGCGTCAAAAGTCAGGGCACTTCAAGATTCACTGAATGATCCCTTTCAAAGCTGAATATATATTCTGGTCTGGTAATAACTTCAGCAACTATTTTGCGAAGTGGACTGCGACTTAAATTTCTGGTAATATTCTTTTCCTTCTCCATTCTGAGACGGACAGGTACACTGCACGACATTACTGACCATTTTCATGATCAACTGCAGTCTGAAGATGAACCTTCAGGCTAGACTTGAGCAGAGGGGTAACACTTGATTAACACAAAGATTTCTATTGCTAATGCTTCCGTTGATAATAATACGAAATCACTGAACTCAAACAAACCAAACTGAAGTAAAAATGAGGGGTTCCATTTCACCCACACACATTCACTTCACGACAGCAAAACATACTGCGTCTCCCGGCCTCAAGCACACCTCCATTTCTCCAGCCAAATCTCTCACCACCAAAAATCACTCAAACTTAGCGTCATCCCTCGGACGAGCCGTCGCTCCAAAACCGAGCTGTATTCGGGCGAGGTCTTTGTTATCTTTGTTATCAACTGTCCAAGCAAGCATTTAATAAAAGCCGGAAGGGAGTGGAAGCAGGGTGGACGTTTACAAACAGAAGCCACGGAAATGTAGTACACAAAAGGAAAATGAAGCGAGACAACTAAAGACTATATATATACTCTCATGACAAGATCTGCCAAGCTTGACGTACTGAAAGCCATAACAGTCGGTTAATGTTCTGTTTTTCCTCCGGTCATTCTGATTAAAGCTGCATGCCCAGGCATTCTTAAAGAGAAAACAAAGATTAATCAAATGGAACCATAAAAGGGGATGAGGGTTGACAACTCGGTAAAACATCTACGGTACTTAACTTAGCCTAACGGGGGTTAACGAGAACAAAGAGGTTTGACGGGTAAAAAAGGGGATGAATGACGAAAGCAAATCACTCAATCGGAACTGAAATTGGCTACGAAAAATCTCCAAACTATTGAAAATGAATTTTTAAAACCACAAAACTACATATTCTCGGAGGGGGAAAAACGCTGCCTTGCGCGAGCTTGTTCAAGGAACCGGCTAACTCCATTCGTGCTCTCTCCTCTGAAACACAGTCTTCCAAAAACACTTCTTGGCCACAGACTATTCTCGCATCAAGCCCAGTTAAACTCATCACCTCTTCCAAGTCACACCTGTTGAACTCTCTCTCGTCGCCTCGGACCGCTTAAACTAAATTTAACCTACAACTTAAAGGCTACACAAAATCTTAACAGCTACAAACGTATTATCAAACGTGAGAGGGAATTTGCGAGGGAAGGTACAGAGAAAGGTTTCAAAGAAAGGCTCTAAGGAGGGAAGAGATGTTTCTCTGATTTTCAATTCATAATTGCTGCAAATACAGAAGATCATTAGTGTGTTTCTTAAACTGTAACGACAGCCTACAGAAATCAATCTTAAATGACACGTAAGATTACCCAGATCGAAAGAAGAGGTAAAATTAGCCAATACAAGAGTTTCCTTTGAGGAAAACAAAGACAAGGTTCCAGGGTACAGTCATAAAACAAACATGGAGGTGGAATAGGAGTCGAGACGTCTTCACAAGTCCTTCATGAACCTAAACGACTGTTTTATTGCAACTGTGAGCCAAGTTGTCTCAGGAGTCACCTGCAAAGATTTCAGATCTAGAAAAAGGGTTACTAAAACTCATTCATTCCAACTGCTAAGCTGATCTGAAAATCTTCGAGTAAGTTTCACGATTACCAACATACAAAACTTCGAATTTTGTGTGGACAGAGACACCTGAAGAACAGTTTATTTCACTAAATCATTTTTCCTACAACCAAACAGGACTGGGAAGGACTCTAAATTAGCTCATTCCTTGTCTGCTAAACATACGACACCACTCAAGACAAGGCTTTTGTTGTTGAGACAAAAAATGATAATTATAAACCCTTTCATGTCCCTTTTCCTCTGAGGGATTAGACGTGACATGAGGCATCTTCATCTTCATCTATTCCCTTTAGCCATGATTTTTTTGGTCTTCTTAAAGGTCCTCTTCGGAAGACCTGCTGCTTCTGCATCTACTGTTTCAAGGCCATGTTTCATTAGACTACATAGTCAGGTATGTCATAAGTTACAAAGTGGGGAATGACCTCCCCTCTTTTTCTGATCCAAGAATGCATGTACATACCCAGAAATGGTACTAGTACTGTGTGTCTATCATAATATGGACACTGACTTTCCACTAATTTTTTTTAAATTAATGTTAGGACGATTCAATAAAATCTGGACAAATTCATTACAGATGTTTTCAGAGCTCTACAGCTGTTAAAACACATGACTAATGTGCAAAGATGTCTGCAGGTGTAAATCTGTGAGTTTTTCCCAAGATTACATCTATAAGAGTTAATGAGCTAGTTTCGTTCTCACATTTCAATATGAGATACATTGTTCCAGAGGTGTACTGTCTACAGCTTTGCTTAACAGATTTTATTCAAGAATCTAAGACCAGCAAGTATCCAAGCTCACATTTCAATAAAATACTTTAACGTCCGAGACTCAAGTTGAGTACATTTCTTCATCAACTACTCTTGGTCCAAAAACATCGCTCGCAAACAAATGCTCCTCGAGCAAGATATCTAACACATCAATGCAAGATACACACAGCATTAGGGTGAGAAGATATTATCATCCACCAATCACTCCAGCAACCCAGCACACAGACAAGATTATATTTCCATTCTACAGACCTCGAGAAGAGACGTTCTCATCACAGCTCGTGTAACGACATTGTCAATGCGCAGTGCCACCAAACATTCTAATAATGCAGGATTACGGGAGAGGGGAACACACAGGTCTTTGTCATGGGAATGCAGGGAGAGGGACATAAATAAAATGTAGGCCAATGCAACTGTCATCCTTCTGACATAACACCTAAAAACAACACACACAAAGTGATTGTTGAGGGTAATCATATAAGAAATTTCAAGCCTTTCAAGTTGAGTTTTAAGAATAATTTCAAGGCTTTCCAGTTGAATTTTAAGAATATCTTAAAAATCCATAAACTGAAAGTATTCGTGCACTGTAGCAAGAGATGTAAGGTTATACTGTATTGCAAAAACCAAACGGCACAAAAGAGTCTTGGAATGGAGAAAATGCCCGAATCAAATCACACCTTGGACAAATGTTTGTCTTAATTTTGCTGGAGGAAAGTTGCTAGGTACTTCCTGATGAGAGCAACTGATTTTAGGAAAGAAGTACAGTAGATATTAAATGCTGTTTTATAGAACGCTGAGGCCTGTCAAGTAACAGGGAATTAGCAGGATTCCTGGGAACAATAAGATGAAGAAGAGGAACAAAACATTAAGAGTGGTAGGCAACAGAAGCAGAAAATAAATTGCACAGCATGACGGGAGAGGAAAGACAGTTTAAGATCTCAACGAACTTACATTGAGCCATCGGTTTACAATGAATTCCCTCGCGAAACAGAGACGAAACTTTTGCCCAAGGTTTGTTTGGGTAATCTAAAGAGGAAACCTCTTCTTTGATCAGAGATAACAAACATGACATAAGTTTTGCACTTGAACATAACGAAAAGGAGGGGGTTTGGGGCAGCGTATAGAACAAGAGGTGAATATGTGATCTGGTGAAAAAATCTTTGATTAGACCTACATATATATATTCAAGAAACACATACGAATTATTAATCCTACACATGTTCTATTGATGCACACACACACACATATGATAGAGATGACAGTTGGAAATATGCTCTACAAAGCATAATGACGGTACAAATAGTCCAACATCGAAATTTAACCCAAGACAGCCATTCATCTACTGGAACAAACTCGTTAAACATGTTGAAGATAAGAACTGGAAATAGTGTGGTAGTGAGTATTCAATTTCTTTATCAGTTGTAACAGTAACATGAAAAACCATCGTGAAAACTACTACGACGAATCTTAACGCTAGAGATAGAAATGCAACAATACATCGAAGGACTAGCCTACAGAACAGAGAGCGACGGCCCACTTACTTGTATTCTCCTTCCCATCGTCATCTCCAGGTAGAATTCTCGGTACCAGAGCTGGGAGAGGTCGCAGCAATACTGAAGGGTCTCTGTCGGCAAAACAAACACGTTTTACTTAATTTCACTTAGATTCTTCTTGCGGAATTAAGGAAGAGGGGGAACAAGAAGTTTACATATGAGCTGAGTGGGAACAAACAAGAGGTGATAATGACGATTTTGCGACAATTTTGCTATCTTTGATCACTAGCAACCTTCGTAACCAATTCCATAAATCTTGCGACACTCTATCTTTCACTCTTTAATTTTCCCGACTTGTAAAGCACTCACCGCTAAAATTGATAAGGTAGGTCCAGAAGAACGACGTCTTGTGGAACTCGTCGATCTGACACAAATGCTGGCCGTCAAGTTCCTTGCGCAAGGTCTTCTTGCCGCCGGATTTGTCCGAGATCAGCGACTCCAACATTGTCCTGACCATGTACAGCTGCGTCGAAGAGGGACCTGAGAGAGACAGAGAGACACTGGAAGCATGGTCTTTAAGATGAACTTGGAATGCAAGATGACTCAACTGAAATATGAACCAGACCTCTCAGGTCCTAAGGAGTTCCCAAAATATGGGTTCTTTAATCATTTCATTTAAAAACGGGTAAACAGCAAGCTGCCCTAGACTTGGCCTTCATATCACGAAGGAGACTCACCGACGTTTCTGCGAAGCACCTTGATTTCAAAGCCGTTGTCTGGGTCTTTCTTGCCCTTCAGCGCCGGATCGTCCGGGGGCTCTGCACCCTTAATCCAGTCCGCACTCGTCTCTCGTACTGACACCAGTATGCTGCAAATGAGGCAAAGACTGTTAGAACTCTGATGTGCCGCAGGTCTAAACAAAAACCTTCATTAACGCATTAAGCCTAATGATAAAAAATCACTTGGTTTAAATGCATTGTTTCCGCAAGTTTTTGACGACTGCATCGTCATCTCCCACTCCATACTCCCTTGAGGAAATATTTAGGAACAGCCACAACTGAGCCTTTAAATTTTAGGTTGGTTTAGTTTACTAATATCCCTTACATTACCCCAACACTTTAACAAACCACTAATTCATCTGATTTAAGGATTCCCTCTTTAATTCTGGCAGCCTTGTGGCACTAGGTAATCTCTTCTTACAACATTTAATCTATGGAAACCAGTAACCTAAGGTTACTGACTTCCTGACGAGACTCACGGCATTACATCATCTGAGAGAGAAATCTGTGGGCAGTGGCCTGTCAATCTCACAACAACTATAATTGGAACTTCTAATGTTCTAAACTTTGTGCTGTTGCAGCTTCTAAAGTTCAAGCAAAGATGCAATGCATTAATACCCTAATGCTGTTCTCTTTACATTTTAATGCATTTTTATCTATTTATTAATTAAGTTTTCCTTTTTAATAAGTGGCATCTTTCTGTATTTTCCTTTACCTTTTCTTACTTCCCAAAGAGCAACATATTCTTTTGGGGGTTTGAATCTCAAGTCAATGGGACATTTCGTGGGCTTGTTCCATACGACTAGGGTCCATCTTCTGAATAATACTACACTATAATAATAACAATAATTATACTGCAATAATCAAAATAATATAACTCCTGTATATACAGAGAGCGTGTCTAAGAAAGGCACGGCAAGGTGGATGCGTACGTCCTGAGCAGTTCCTTCTTGTTCTTGATGGCCTTTCTGAGAGGGTCCCGAAGAATGAGCTGCACAAAGTCCTGCATCTCCTGGTATATGTTGCGCCTGATGGAGTCCAGGAAGACCGTCTCCATCCTCGCCATCAGGACTTGCAGACCCTTGATCATGGCTATGACTTCAATGAGGGCGAACTTCTCCTCGTCCGTGTAGTTGTAACGCGTGGCCTGGAAAATTCGTGAAAATTCGTAACCGGTTTTAGTACAGGAACGTAAAATGGACAGACTACGGTCAGACCAAAGTGACTACTACGAACATGTATTGTGCTTTCGACGTTGCTGCTTTTCCCAGATTTGATTCGCGACCCTTCGACCTGAGTTGGGATGTAATGCAGATGTGGCGGAAACATTGCCATATCTTCCTTGTACCAGATCAAAGAGGGTAAGCAGCTTGACACTACTGTTGTGCGTTTCTAACGCTGAAGACGTAAAATGAGAGAGAGAAATGAGATTTGATGACGATTAAAGGATGACTTATACCAGAAAAAATTACAGTGTATAAAAATTTGAAATCATACATTAACTGTTGTGATAACAGTGTAGGACAAGGATGATTTAGTTTCTAATCATCTAAATGAATTATACAAATGCCCAATATCTAGCCCAGACTCACTGATGAAAACAAATTATACAGTGCAATAAAAAAAATTGTAACTGGTTCCTCAAAGATTGCAAATTAAGTCGGCCTTGTCCTGGCATGGTCTCTTTCTTTTGGAAAGCCCGTAGGAGGGATAAGTAGGATTTTGTGACCAGATTAAAGAACCCTGAATCAATGGACTTGTAGTCGTCTTACAAGTCAGGAAAAGTTTGGCAACATAGCTAATGACAGCCACGTTAGCAGTCATTCTGGTCTGACTGAAGGTTTGTTCGAAGTTAATCAACCGCAGCACACGGCACCTGAACTCACCCTCTCGTATTCCTCCGCATCAGCAGGACACTGATTGTTGGAGTGGTGGTCTGTCGGATGCAACAGCTTCCAGGAATAGAGCTCCGTCACGACGCTCGTCCACTCACTCAGCAGCTGCAGACCGCGGAGGGCCAAATCGGCTATGTCTTTATTCTCGGAGTCAGTGCGGGCTGTTTCTTTGTATGTTGTTATAACCTGCGAAGAGGATATGATTAGAATCATGCTGGAAATGGCAATTCTCTTAATCTGCCATGACTAGACATACAAGTGGTCTGTTTTGGCCTGTTCCTTAAGAATGTAAGATCATTATACAATATGGTATTCCTACTATCCAGCCACCCATCCATTTTTATCTAAATATTCATCTGTGCAACAGAGTAGGACAGCACCTAATGCTAAGTCCGTTCACTTACTGTACAACCAAGCCCCTGCTTAAGCTTATAACATAAACAAACACCCGACTATGCAAACCTCATTGCTGTATCTCGCCAAATCCGAAATATACTTGATGTGTTCTTCTCTGATCCGAGGTAAGTGGCACATTAGGTCCGCTTGAGGGCTAATGGATGTGGCACTGCACAACGGCCACATCTTCGCGTCGAAGTTCTTGCTCCTCTTGATGTAGTTGAAAGGTGCGATTTGCATGTCGCCGAAGAGTGGGACAACCTCTAGGTTCTGCAGGAAACAAAAGAGATTATTAGCGACAAACAGACAAAGATTAACCGTTTCTTAAGCGAGATTACAAGCATAAATTAGCTGAGCGTTCTCGATAAATTTACGACGAAACCTCTCGACTTCTCACCTTGAATATTTTGTCGATCTTGTCTATCTTAATCTTCTTCTTCTGGTCCAGTTTATTGATGTTGCAGATCTCCGAGTCGATCAGGAAGAGGCCGAATCCCATTACCTTCACCAGCATCTGTTTCTCCTTGGGCGTGAGGTACATCCGATTCTCAAACATGTGTACGCTGATGTTCACCACATCACCTAGAATGTTGTTGAAAAGCATTAGCTGTTGTCGATGCTTTAATTTCTCCAGATACGAAGCATTCCTCTGCGATCATCCTGCCTATCAATCAAAGTACTTGTAAACCAAGAAGATTGGGCAAAAGTTATTATCTTGAATAGACTGCAAAGTCTAAAAACGTTTCCCTACGACTGGTCAACAGTGATTCTTTCGATAAACGTAAACTTGAGGAACTAATAAACTGGAAATCTAAAAAGCGAACAACCAATCAAAGACAAAATTTGAGGCAAAAAACATAAAACATGATGATGATGAAATATTTAATGACTGGATTACTCTAATGCAGGAAAATGACATCATGTGAGCTCTAGGCAAACTTCAAAAATGCAAGAAAATGCGAAGGCTTACACACTACTTACAAAGGAGGTCTTCGTACGATGGTATTGCCGTTAACTTCTCCTTCAGGTTGTCGCGGATCTTGTTCTGCGTTGCCAGGAACATGGAGAGGTTCTGGGACTCCTGTAGGGACTGCGTGTCGCTCATCACCTTCAGAAATTGAGCAGCTCTGAGGGGTGAAGTCAAAAAGTTAAAACATGCTAACAAGGACAGAAATTGTTACTTTGGTTTATCAATACCAACGGCATACGCTCAGTCCCCGACATAAAATAATTCGCAAGTGATGAGGAACACTTGAATAGTTGACACAGTAGAACATGACAGTGCCCTATTTATTCAGATTTTGTGTATATTTTTTTATGTTACCTTCTTATTCTGACAATAACAACTGGAACTTCAAACTTATTCCTACTTCAGTGCCAGAGGTCTTCCAACCCTGTAAAGTGTGAAACTCCTGAATGCCTTTCAGGCAGTCAATGATGTAAATATAGCACACAAACTTATCAGACTTTGTTATTCATCAGCTATATGATTATGATGACTCTCTGCAAGGTTTTTTCGAGGTGATTCAAGAAATCTCTTAAACTGAGCCCTATAAGAGTCTTCGTTACTCATCACCAGTGTCCCTATTGTAAGTTTTCTGACTGAATTCTGTTCTTTTTTCGAGAGCAAAGGCCACTGGGATACACAAACCTCGAGCTCTTTTCTAGATCAAGCTCGAAAAAAAAAAACTGAAAGTTTCCACTGTCAACATGGCAAGGCATGGCCAGATGATTTGCCAATCTACCTGTTCTATTTTCATAGCAGGATGTTTGATATACAAAAATCTTTAATAATCAGGATGCATTACAAATGAAATTCGTTCAGTAATCAAAAATATATTAAACAATGAACCCTCCATATTTGCGGGGATGCATACCGCACCCCACCGTCCCCCCGCCGAATAGCTAAAATCCGCGAATACTTAAAACTCCTCTAAAAACACTTAGAACTGCCCATTTTGATAGTTTAAAACAAGAAAAACCCTGTAAAAATGATTATGCCCGAGTATTTTAATAGTTTTATCACAAAAAGTGCATTCATTCATGAATATATGAAAATACAGTAATTAGTGAATATTTCTCAATGAAAAATACCGCGAATGGGCAAATTTTCCACGAATAATGGGTAGATATGTTCCACAGAGTAAAGCGAATGCGTGAGTCCGTGAATCGTGAGAACGCGAATATGGGGGGTTTACTGTAATCAGAATGTCGAATAGTGAAACTTAACTACTTTAGTAACCATAATTATTCCCCAATTATAGTAAGAACACTCAGAAACTCAGACTAAATATGGATAAAAGTGAGCTTTCAAGAAGACAAACCTCACTTTGTGAATGCTATATTCTACCATGCTATGTCATTATGCAAAACCCAGCAACTTCAAAAGACTACCACACTGGATCTAAGCTAAAGTTATGATAAGTAATCATCAATGTCTCATAAACGTTTAAGTATGATTAACCAACACAGTTGCAAACTCATCAACTTGCTGTCGATTAGATTTGATACTGGAGAAACATTCAATCAATCAACCATACATACAGTTAATGGCGACAATATTTGAACAACAGGATTAGCCTAGAAATAATTCCTAAAAAAAAATCAGCTGCGATTGTTAGGATTCCTAAGAACCAGTGAAAAATCATTGCTCAAACTGTCCTTGGAACTGTACCACTCGTTCCTACAACTAGCGAATGTAATAGATACTTAAATGGTCCGGTGATTTCGTGGCGCCTGAGATCGCAGGCTGAAAAACAGGTTGGAAACTTCCATGAAGACCTTAGAAGGTCAAAGTGCCTCATTACAAGAACACAAGCATACTACAAAGTGATGGAATCAGTTATTGCAGTACTGGATAAAAATTAGCTAGACCTGAAACAAAACACATTCTTTACTTCTAGCACTCCAGCCATACACAAATCTTGTTGCATCTTCACCAGTACATCCATATCAAAATTCTTCTCTCTCCCTTGCAAACAAACCCTGTATCACAAATCTTTTGCATCAACACATCACAGCCAATTTGTGATAACAAACTAAGACAAAAAGGCCCTTACCGTCTGTACGTGGAGTAATCGTTTTTCACACTGGATTTCATGTTTTTCAGTTCATCCAGGACGGCAAACATGTTGATAAACTTCCCGAGCGTGAGCAGGTAAGCTTCTGACACGAAGTCCTTCCTCTTCTCCTGGTGGCACAGACGTTTCACTTGGTTGCAGAAGACGTCAATTGCTTTGCGCTGCAAATAAACAGTCGTGAGTGATTTTTCAGCCCATGATTGCAGGCGTAATGTGTTACACAAAAGCTATACCTTTGCAGAATAACTGAAGATTCTTCCTGCTTAATCTATGAGTCATCACTGACCCTAACCCAACACAACATAAAGGGCCTCTGTGAAATTGTGCCATTCATGTCCTTCCTTCAAAGTAGGTTTAGGTCTTATAACTCTTCTGGTGCCCACATGAGTCCAGCTAACTCCCTCACATTGTTCCCCAGGGGGTTGTGCGAAGGACATATCAAAGTCTGTACATACTTAACATTTTTCTTGTTCTCATACTTTTTACCAGAATAATTTTGCTTTTAACCTGCCCTTTAACATTATAGCTTCAACATTTATCAATATAAAACAATATATACTGAATTTACAAAAATCCTCACCTGGAAGTTCATAAATTTCGTCAGCTTCTTCACCTCATCCGAGAGGACCTTGACGGTCTTCTCATAAATCTCGACACGGTTTGGCTGCTCATTAGATTTTGGTTGGGGAATTGCACGGGAACAGCAGCGCCACGTGTACAGCATTACAGCATGCTGTTCTCCTTCTTCCAAGAGTTTGTTCTGTTGGGAGATTCATGTATTGATTAGGTACAAGATGCAATGAAAGAACAAGGAAATGCATTGCAAAATCATTGAAATTAGAGTATTAAGAAGGATATATATTGTACGAATCAAAGTTATGAAAGAACAAGGAAACATGATGCAAAATACACTGTAAGAATAAATTTCTAAATGTGGGAAACAAAAAGTTTATAATAAAACTACAATAACTAATAAAAAAAAAAAAAGCTTACTAGTTCAGCATGTGTTGCAGCTTCTTCCATATATTTTGCTACTCCGGTAACATAGGCCATCCGATCTTCAAAGTTGGTGTCGAAATTGGCCATGTAAACGACGGAGCAAGCCTGGGCCTCAATGACCGGCTGCTGGTCAGGGAGTGGCAAGTCATCCAGGACGTCCACATTACTGAGGGCATCCGAGATCGTAACGCGTTCAGCTGCCATCCTGACTCTGGAAAGCAACAAATTATTTGACGTCAAGCATTGGGGTAGCATTCGGGGAAATCATTTGACATGGTGTAGCCTAGCACAAGAAACTTCTCTCAGTATCAGGGTATTTCAGGGCTACTGTCTTTGCCTGAAAGTTAAGACATTACTTTATTCACATATAAGCCCTCATGCACGACTGAAATTCCTTCATGACATGAACATGGCTCGGTACTTTCTACATGGCTATCCATGTGGGCAATAAGAATTAGCCAACAGACTGCCCTCAAAAGCTCATATGCTATGAGTAGCCTAACACAAACCAACAATGACTACCCTTGAAGGCTTGTACATTGTGACCCACCTAAGTTAGAACTCAAGGTAAAATTTTATAAGTTCCCATTAAGACTCCAGTCACCCATTTTTGCATGACAAACCATTTTGGGTTTTCATGCAAAATTGGCTGGGAAATGATAGGGCACTAAAAGAACATAAAGATACCAACCTAATGTAACTTAGGGGTACTTCCTGATTACAAATTTGCTGTATTAGCTATGGAGGGTGGGGTAATGTCTTACCTTATAAATTATAATTTAATCAATTTTTTTATTTATCATTTGGGCATTGTGTTTATGGGGTTCAAAATAACGAGAATGACGAGCTCTTTTAAAAAAGGTAGGTTACAATTTCTTATAGCGTACTGGCAACTTATAAAATAATACCAAACACTGTATACTGACATCACAAGCTTGCAGGCCTAGCCTATGTTACATCTAGCCTAACTTAGGACCCAATGAGTGCTGTATATGTACAATAGCCTAAAATACACTGAATTATGTACAAACTACACTATTCTAAAGTAGCGCTACATAAACCTACATAGTATTATTAATATACAAACCCCTGTAGTTCGAAGGTACCTCCAGCCAGGCTATTCTTTGACAGCCTAATCTAGGCTTTGTTAGGCTATCATCACTAGCGGATCCAGCGGGGAGGGGGGGCACCAGGGCATGTGCCCCCATGAAAAATAATAAAAAATAATATTAAAGATTTTGATAATAACAAATATAAAAATGGGAAAAAATAACAAAATCGATTAAAGAAAAAATATGTATATATATATATTTATATATATTTATATATATATTTATATATATATATATATATATATATATATATATATATATATATATATATATATATATATATATATATTATGAAACTTGGTGCCATGAAATTTTTCTGGATCCGCTAGTGGCTACCGTTGCCTAACAACTATAATGGTTTAAAGGCGCCTATAATGAATTTATTTAATTTCTATACGAGATTTTGAGAGGAATTCAGCTTAAAAGTCTTCAATATATTACGACCGAGATTAGAAAGCCTAACGTACGGTGGTCTAACGGCCATTAAACTTAACAGTGGCCTATTTTAAATACTACTTCGTCTGTATGGCAAGAATTTAATGTAATTCTATCAAATAATGTTTAATTTATAGTAAATATGTCAAAGTATAAATAAAATAACTGTATTCTAACCAACGCTACTTCCGATTACTGGCATAGCCATCCCCCCCCTTCACCCAAAGGGGACACGTAAACTTTCCCCCATATCTCCTAAATTGTTCAACTTATTTCAACACTTTGAACGCCAGAAGACACTTGCCGCGAAGTTCCGCTTCCCTGCGACACTTTGAGGGCACTTACGTTCGGTTAAAGTGGCTAAAATAACACTTGATTTCACATAATGGGGGGACGAGGTCACTCTCGGCCCAGCCCCTACTTTGTAAACAAACAGATCTGAGAGAAAAGTCTAGATGGCGGATTCGTCTTCTTCTTCTTTAGGTTTTGATTTCGTTTATTTAATCTCTCTCTCTCTCTCTTCTCTCTCTCTCTCTCTCTCTCTCTCTCTCTCTCTCTCTCTCTCTCTCTCTCTCTCTCTCTCTCTCTCTCTCTCTCTCTCTTTATCTTTTTCTCTCTGTATGTTTTATCTTTTATCTACACACGAAACGGCCCAGAAACGGTGACAGTTTCCGACATGCATTTAGTGTATTTCCTCTCTCTCTCTCTTTTCTCCCTTTCTATCTTTTTCTCTTTAATTATCTCTCTTGCATCTGTCTATCTATCTATCTATCTATCTATCTATCTATCTATCTATCTATCTATCTATCTATTTATCTACCTATCTACTTATCTATCTAACAAACATACAATTTTGATCAAGAACACTTTCCAGCACTCTCTCTCTCTCTCTCTCTCTCTCTCTCTCTCTCTCTCTCTCTCTCTCTCTCTCTCTCTCTCTCTCTCTCTCTCTCTCTCTCTCTCTCTCTATCAATCAATCAATCAATCAATCAATGAACGTCTTTCTCCTCCGGAAAATCCATTAAGACCACTTTAAATGCGACGCCGCGAGCAAGAATATTCAACCGTAGACGCGGTTTAGAATTATATTAAGCCATCTATGAAGAGTCAATTGACGTAAACAAATGAACTGTCAAATGCGCATCGCTGTCACATGAGTCATAAATATGTATTAAATATAATCAATTGCGTATGATTGTGTTTAATATACAATAATATATAATCGTTAGAACTAATCTTATATTTATAAAGGTATAATTAGGTGGTTTTAGGATATATAAGAGTAAAATGGTATTTCCTATAATTTTTTTAGTGAATGATTGCTGTTTAAACATTATTATTGAAAATCATTCTAAAATTGACATGATTATATGTACACCTTTAGAATTATGAATTATATATATATATATATATATATATATATATATATATATATATATATATATATATATATATATATATATATACACAGTGACTAGTTGAGTGCTTTACACGATATATGACTAAGAAATATATATATATATATATATATATATATATATATATATATATATATATATATATATATATATATATATATATATATATATATATATATATATATATATATTATATATATATATATATATATATATATATATATATATATATATATATATATATATATATATATATATATATATATATATATATATATATATATATATATATATATATATATATATATATATATATTGTATATATTATATATATATATATATATATATATATATATATATATATATATATATTAAGAACAAGGTAAATTTGAAGAAGTTGGACAGATAAGAAAGCAAAAGACCATTCAAGTCACCTAGCACAACTACCCTTTCATAATCCCAGCCAAAATATAGACAAAAGACTCACCCGTCTTGACACACGAACCCCGGCACTGGCCTCAGCTTCGACAGATGCTCTGGATCGACCAGCTGTTGCATGGGGATCATTCTCACCGGGCCAGTTCCTGTCCCAATCGAGGTCAGAGATGGCGAGCCGCTTTGTCCGGAACACGAACTGCTCCTGCGGGTAAACAACGAGTAAGTTGGTAAGCTTAAAGACATCACATTTCAAACGAGAATGGGATTATTGTACCATCGGCTCGCTCTGTAAGTTACGAGCCGAATGTTGTCTTGGTCCGAAAGAAAATGGAGAGACAACGAGCGTGCGAGTAAGTTTAAAGATGTCACGTTTCAAACGAAAATTGGATTATTGTACCATCAGCGCCCCCTGTAAGTTATGACCTCATAGGTGTCTCGGTCCAAAAGAAAACGAGACATCCTTTGGCTTAACCTATAAGTTAGGACCACAGAGGTGTCTCGGTCCAAACAAAAACGAGAGTCGTCTTACCCCTGACTCTCCCATTTCATATCTCGGATGTCCATGATCTCTCTGTTCGTTGGCATCTGCATGTTGTAGTACATCTCGTCCACTTCCATCACGGCAGACGTGCGGTGGATCACGTTCCCCCGTCGGATAGTTCCGTAGGCTTCGGCTGCAAACGAGGATGCTGTCATTAGGTTAGGAGGAATATTTTCCCCTCACTCTTGTTGGTGGGATTGATCCCGGGTCTTGTGTTTGTAAGGAGAGGTTGATATTCTAAAGATTATTAGGTTGGGAGGAACATTTTCCCTCATTCTTGTTGGTGGGATTGATCTCACATCTTGCTTCTGTAAGGAGTGCTCTACTTACCTGAAGAGTATTCCTGCAAGGGCGTCGGCCTCCTGGCGGCGCGGCTGATCGTCCCATACACACTCCCGGCCTGCGGGACCTCCTGAAGGGCGTATCCCTGCTGCCTGTAGGCATTCAGCGAAGCCGAAGATGCCCTACGGGTCCTTATTGTGGAGGTGGTGGGGGCAGACTTCGAGGGTCCCATCGACGTCTCCGAAAGCCTGCGCCCCGGGGAGGAGGCACTTAAAGAATGCCTCGAGGAGGAAACGGTGACCTCAGACATCCTGCGGAAGGCAGCCGAGGAAGAGGAGGCCGGCCTCGAGGGAGCCGAAGAGGAGAAGTGCGCGAGGGAAGAGCGAGCGGAGTGGCGGCTGCTGATGCTATCGTAGTCATTGTCGATGCCTTCGGGAAGGAACAACAACAACAATAATAATAATAATAATAATAATAATAATAATAATAATAATAATAATAATAATAAATATTTCACATTTATGAAGACCTCACGAAGATGACTCACTCTGGAGGGATCCCCGCGAAGATGACACCCCCGGCCTGGGCGACGACTGAGCCCGAGGAAAACCCGAAGAAGAAGAGAGGAAGAAACATGCGGGTAAGCGTAGTCTGGAGAAGGAACAGCCGGCACGGGGAGCCCCTCTGGGTAATAGGCTCCCAGGTGTGGAGGAGAAGGAGGCAAGGGCAGCTCCCCTCCGCAGTCCAGCGGAGGCATCATCATCGGAGGCGGGGGACCCGGATCCACTCTGTAATCCGGCAGATCCGCTCCGTAATCCAGCAGGGGCATTGGCGGGGGAGGGGGAGGGTGGTCCATTTCGTAGTCTATCGGAGGGGGAGGGGGAGGTAGTGGCTCTGGAGGGTCGTAGTCCTTCGGAGGGGAGGGGGGCGGGGGTAGGTCATAGTCCTCCAGAGGAGGCGGGGGTGGAGGCGGGAGGTTCCCGAAGCCATGCCGGTCCATGACTGTAGACCTGATTCGCTTTCGTCAGTAATGTTTCTCCCTTTGGGGTGTATCGTTTCTCATTAACGCCGATATCTGTAATGTATCAATGAATGTTAGTGTCCCTCACCTACCTATTATCTCCCATTCTCACTACATGTTGAGACCACATCAAAGAACCTTTTTCTATCTTCACACAGACACACACACAGACACAGAACACAGACTTTGCTGTGGCCATTTTGTCAAAAAGTGAGGCAGTCTTTGAAATCACTGGTTAAAATAACCAAAATTTGTGGGCATATTTGTTTGTGTTATGATATACAAAAAATGTCTTTTAGTATATTCATATAAGTAGTTTTTAAGCAAGAATATTTTATATAATAAAATGTCTATGCAAATTTGTTTACAGACAGACATCCGGTTTGCACATACACAAGACCACACCTTACAGGATGTGTAGCCACATTCACGACATAAAACATTTGTTTTTCACTGTAAAATCGATGAATAAACAACAATGATATAAAAAATAAAGTAAAACACAACAAAGAGATTGAGTTATTGTACAGAATTGTATAAAGTAATATAAAATACAGCAGGTAAGTTGAATTATTGTTGATTATATTCGCGGTCACGTCTACAGATCACAACCCAGAAATGGCGACAAGACTATTTTGTTTGTGCCCACAAAGCTACGTCTGTTTTGGCTGGCCAGAGTTCACAGGTCCACAGCAGGAGTCTAAAGCCTTTCACTGAAGCATAATTCACTCATGTTGCACTCGTATGTCACTCGGGGGCCACTCAAAGCGGGCCGAAATCGGGGAAAGATTAGGATACCACTAACTTCTCAGAACTGGGTTTGTCAACACTCGGCCCAAAATGACCACGACGTTTTTCTCTTCAATTTTCACAAAAATAAATATATTCCGGGGTTCACTCGGCCTCGAAAGGGTGAAGTAAACATCGACGATGTATTTCGATGTATTTCTACCGGTTTTCGAACGAAGAGGGAATAGGAAATTGTGATAAATTAGCGTGAAAGTGGTGACATCTTACGCTTACACCAGACTGAGGTTTGACTGAGGACTGTGTCTTATCTAATCAGGAAACGTCTTGCGATTAAAATAATCTTTTACTTGTTTTATATATCTCTCTCTCTCTCTCTCTCTCTCTCTCTCTCTCTCTCTCTCTCTCTCTCTCTCTCTATATATATATATATATATATATATATATATATATATATATATATATATATATATATATATATATATATATATATATTCTCTTACCTATCTTTCTCTCTCTCTCTCTCTCTCTATAAAAGTCTTTTACCTTTCCTTTTCTCTCTCTCTCTCTCTCTCTCTCTCTCTCTCTCTCTCTCTCTCTCTCTCTCTCTCTCTCTCTCTCTCTCTCTCTCTCTCTCTCTCTCTCTCGTTTGAATCAATACTTACTCCAACAAAGTCATAAAAATATAAAATAAGGAAATTAAAAACTAATTTTTTACATTTAAAAACAATTTTAAGGTATAAGTCCTTATACTCAGAATCCCACTCATTAAAAGTGAATTCTTCAACACTTTACTGATCGATTGAAACAAAATGCGTCGCTCCAGTGGCGTTTCACGCTCCCGAAGTGGACAATTTAGCCCAAAAGTTGAGTCATTTCCTGAGTTGGAGCCAAACTTTCTTTTTTTTATTTTTTTTTATTTTCGATCGTTTCTGATTTTTTTGGAGGGGAAGAATAAATATTAAAATATTTATTTTTTATTTGATTTATTTTTAATTTTTTCTGTTTTTTTGGAGGGGAGAATAAATATTAAAATCTTTCTTTTTATTTTCTTTAATTTTTATTTTTTCTGATTTTTTGGGGAAGGGAAAAATAATTATTAAATTTATTTTCGATTTTTCTGATTTTTTTGGAGGGGAAGAATAAATATTAAAATCTTTCTTTTTATTTTATTTATTTTTTATTTTTCTGATTTTTTGGGAATGGAAGAATAAATATTAAAATATTTATTCTTATTTTATTTATTTTTATTTTTTCTGATTATTTTTTTGGGAAGAATAAATATTAAATCTTTCTTTTTATCTTATTTATTTTTTATTTTTTCAAATTTTTTTGAAGGGAAAGAATAAATATTGAAATCTTTCTTTTTATTTTATTTATTTTTTATTTTTTCTAATTTTTTGGATGGGAAAGAATACATATTAAAGTATTTATTTTTATTTTGTTTTTTCTGATTATTTTTCTGGGGGAAGAATAAATATTAAAATATTCGAAGAGAGAGAGAGAGAGAGAGAGAGAGAGAGAGAGAGAGAGAGAGAGAGAGAGAGAGAGAGAGAGAGAGAGTCCATTATATATATACGTATATATATAAAGCAGAAATTCAGGAATCCCAGTCAGTATTGGCCGAGAGGTCGACTAGTGAGGAGCTCCTCTCTAACTCTCGTCTCTCGCGCCCCAGAGATCTTTCCCGAGAGTTACACGTGTGGATTTTCAAAAGAATTATTTTTTGAAACTGTTTAAAATCAATTTGAATTGAAACTAAACAGGAAACTGTCGCGATGGATGATGTGGTTATTTTTTAAAGTGGTTGTAACAGTTTCAAAGTTTGTTGGGTGTTTGGAAAATTGAAAATTAAAATCGGTGGTGCAGTTATTAAAAAATGGCCTTTGGAGAGTGAAGTTTCCCCGCGCTTTTGGGCCTGAATTTTCGCGCCTTTTTTTCTGTATACTTTTATTCTTCCAGTTTCCCAACTTCTCCAAACCTTCTATAACAATCTCCCACCTAAATCCTCCCAGTTTCCCAACTTGTCAAGACCATCTACACAATCTTCCACCATTTTTCTTCCAGTTTCCAGCCTCGTTCAAACAATCTACCTCCCTCATTCTCCCTGTTTCCCAACTGCTCCAAACCACCTATAACAATCTCCCACCTAAAGCCTCCCAGTTTCCCACCTTGTCAAGACCATCTATAACAATTCCCCACCTTTTTCCTCTCCTATTCACCCCACCTTTATCAAATTGTCTCCTTCTCCCAGATGAGGAAGAGAAACAGTGGCCCAATATTTAGAGGTGGCTGGAGTGGTGTTGCTAGGCTACCTGGGCCTTCTCTGTAGTCGAGTGGGTAAGTTCACTGTGCTCTCTGCTTTAGGTCTGAAGAAGCTCTTATAACTGTGATTTATGTTCAGAAGCACAAATGATTATTTAATAATTGTATGTTGCGGTCATTTGAAAGGTATATTTGATGTGTGTTAAATGTATATTGATTTGAATATATTAATTCATTGGTTCACAGGAGTGACTGAATTTGAGTGCATTTGAATGCATTGTTCATTTGGGAATTGAAATGACTGGATTTTAAAATATTGAAAATATTATTATATAAATTTTTTAAATATAAAAACATGAATGCCAACAGATTATTAATTGATATTTTAAGTAAAAATCCAACTGATATTTTTAAAATTGCTAAAAAACTTAGAAATTTTCAAATCATGAAAAATTATTATATAAAACAACTTTTAAATAGAGAGTAATATTTAAAATATAGTATTTCAAACAAAAAATTTTTATGTAATATTCTAAATATGTAATATTTAAAATATTAATTATAATATATTTCAAATATAATATTTGAAGTCAAAACCCGAAAAATAATTTTGAAAATGCTTAAACTTTTTTTAATGGTTTGAAAAAAAAAAAAAATATATGAATACAAACATATTGATAATTAATGTTCTAAATAGAAACCCAAAATAACATTTTGAAATATACTGAAACCCTTTTTAAATAATATTTTCAAAATTACTGAACAATAAACAAATAGTCGAATTTAAACTTAAATAGAAGCTCCCGCCCCCCACAAAAAAAACAGAGAGAGAGAGAGAGAGAGAGAGAGAGAGAGAGAGAGAGGAAAAAGAAAAACAAATGAAAGGGGAAATAGGAAAAGACACGACAGAAATAGAACAAGAGAGAGAGAGAGAGAGAGAGAGAGAGAGAGAGAGAGAGAGAGAGAGAGAGAGAGAGAGAGAGTCCCCAAAGAAAATCAGATAAAAGGGGGAAATAGAAAAAGATACGACTGAAAGCTTTGGAAGAAAAGCACCAACTTTAAATATTAGACCTTCCATGATTTTAGATGAATTGTTAGGACACACTCAGACAGGTTTTGGGTATTGTATTGGGTGGTGATCTATTGTATATATATATATATATATGCTCTCTCTCTCTCTCTCTCTCTCTCTCTCTCTCTCTCTCTCTCTCTCTATTTCTCTCTCTCTTATTTCATTTCTTTATCTGTCCATCTTTCTTTTTTCTTCTTCTCTCTCTTTCTCTCTCTCTCTCTCTCTCTCTCTCTCTCTCTCTCTCTCTCTCTCTCTCTCTCTCTCTTTATTTCATTTCTTTATCTGTCCATCTATTTTTACATCCTACCTCTCTCTCTCTCTCTCTCTTTCTCTCTCTTTTCTCTTTCTTTTCTCTTCCACTTGCTATTGGCTTTTCTCTTATTTTCTTTTTTTTTCCCAGTTCCCCTTTCATCATTTTTTACCCATCTCTCTCTCTCTCTCTCTCTCTCTCTCTCTCTCTCTCTCTCTCTCTCTCTCTCTCTCTCTCTATGATTTCTTGATTCCTGTTGCTCTACCAACCGATCTTTTTCCCCCCCCCCATTATTTTTGGCGTCTCTTTTATTTACCTTTCATCCAGTCTTTTATTATCTCTGGTCTTTTATTGCGTCGTTCTTTTATCTCTTTGTTTTATCTCCTGACTTGTAAAATAATTTTTCTTTATTTTCTTTATTTATTTTTTTTATTTTTTTTTTTTTAGATTTTTTAGTTTTTATGCGAGAAAAGGTAAAGGTATTTTATGTCTGAATGGTTGGCTTCTGCGTATACGTATTCAGTTCTTGTATGTATATATGCATACATAGTGTTTGTGTATATATACATACATAACTTTATGTATATAGGCTATGTATAGATATATATAATAGAGAGAGAGAGTGATGTATAATCTTTTCATACATGGACACGTGGTGTTATGTATAAATATATCTGTTAATTGGTAACCCTATTCATTCCTGTATACATATATGTATACATGATGTATGTGTGTATGCATACATTCATACATACAGTTAAAAATACATATCTTTATGTGTATGTATTATATATCAAATTTATACATGAATCTCAAACACAAATAGGTGCCTTTATGTATGAATGCTTAGCATGTATATTCATCCATGTATACATACGTATGTGTATAAAAATATATACATATATCCATACATACCTTCAGACAATTACAATTATATAAAGTATGCTGACGTTTCATACATATATACAAAAATAGGTGTGGTTATGTATGAACAAACATTAACCTATTTACATCCCTGTATGCATATATGTATATACAACGTATACGTATACATATGGATAAGCACACGCGCTTCTTCTCTCCCCAGGGGCCCTTGGCGTGAGTTGGGACTGGGCCAAGTGGTGGACTTACGATGGAATATCAGGTGAGACGACCATTTTGGGGCCGAAAGATTTTTCATGTTTTTTAATATTTTAAGTGTGTTTGTGCGTATGTTTGACGGTGTTTGTTTGTTCACCGGGTGCGTCTGTGCTTGTGCTGTGTGTTTGTTGGGGTGTGGCTCGTTTGTGAAGGTTTGAAGGTGTTTGTTTTTTTGTGGTTTTGTAAAAGATTTTTGTCATTTTTTGAGGGATTTTGAAGGGTAGAATGGACTGGAAATTGAGAGAGAGAGAGAGAGAGAGAGAGAGAGAGAGAGAGAGAGAGAGAGAGAGAGATGATAAATATATCAATGCTCAAATATTTATAACCTCCAAAGACCTGAAGAATCATTTGTCCAACATTCACCAAAATATGTTCCCTGAATTATCGAATAAATCAGAGGAATTGGAAGCAAAAAGAAAGTTCAAAAAAGAAAGTTTAAAAAAGAAAGTTTAAAAAATACATAGAAAAAGTTTTGTTTCAATTCCGGTTTAAAATTGAACAGAAATGCGTTTGGTATTTTTGTTTAATGCGCTTGGAATTTAATATTCACTAATGTTAGAATTTGCTGGAATTTTTTGGAAAATATTAAGAATACTTCTGTAAAATATACAAAATATTGAAAATATTTCTAAAAAATATACAAAATATTGAAAATATTTCTAAATATTATACAAAATAGAAATATTTCTGTAAAAATATACAAAATATTGGAAGTATTTCTGTAAAAATATACAAAATATTAAGAATTTTTTTAAATTGTGCAAAATATTAAAAATATTGACTTGATATTTACCAAGATCTGTTCATTTTAACATAAACACAAAAACCATTAATTGAGGTCTTTTCTTTTTATAATAATAATAATAATAATAATAATAATAATAATAATAATAATAATAATAATAATCACAATGCCTTTATCCTTAAAATAATAATAATAATAATAATAATAATAATAATAATAATAATAATAATAATAATAGTCATTAACAAAGCATTCCTTATTTTCGCAGGACCCCAATTCTGGGGTCTAATCAACCCCGAGTGGTCCCTGTGCACCCACGGTCGACGCCAGTCCCCAGTCAACCTTGACCCCAGCCAGCTACTGCTCGACCCCAACCTTCGACCCCTCCATGTCGATAAGCATACGGTAAGAGCTAGGAGGCTCCGGGATTCTCTTGTTGATTGTGTGTTTCAGTAATTTTTGGGGTGAATTTTTTTTTTTTTTTTGGTTTGGTTTAATTGATTGGAATTGAATTGAAGTGCATGATTTTAAATTGGTTTAAATTATTTATATATATATATAAATAAAATTTTATTGTTAAAATATAATGACTGGTTTAAAAAACCAAAAATTCAATTAAAAATTATTATTTTAAAACAAACTTTCAGATAAATGAGAGACAGAGAAAGAGAGAAAGAGAGAGAGATCATAAAATTTCGCTTATCTTTCAATTTCCTTCTCTTCTCTCTCTCTCTCTCTCTCTCTCTCTCTCTCTCTCTCTCTCTCTCTCCTTAAAGTGGCAATACCTTCCCTTTAACCAACTCCTGTGAGAGACATTGACAGAGGGCGATCTTTAGTCAGGAATAGAACAAGGAGAGAGAGAGAGAGAGAGAGAGAGAGAGAGAGAGAGAGAGAGAGAGAGAGAGAGAGAGAGAGAGAGAGAGAGAGAGTTGGGGAAAGGGAGGGAAGGGAGAGGGAGAGAGAGAAAGAGAGAGTAAGCCTAAGAAACCATTTTCGAAATAACAATTTTAAAATATTTCTTAGAAGTAGCTATAAACCAACTTTAAAACAATTTAAAATAAACCAACTTTAAACCAGTTTAATATGAACCAACTTTAAACAATTTAAAATAAACCAACTTTAAACCAATTTAATATAAATCAACTTTAAACAATTTAAAATAAACCAACTTTAAACCAAATTAATATAAACCAACTTTAAAACAATTTGATATAAACCAACTTTAAACCAATTTCATATAAACCAACTTTAAACCAATTTCATATAAACCAACTTTAAACCAATTTCATATAAACCAACTTTAAACCAATTTCATATAAACCAACTTTAAACCAATTTCATATAAACCAACTTTAAACCAATTTCATATAAACCAACTTAAAAAAATTTAAATAAACCAACTTTAAACCAAATTAATATAAACCAACTTTAAACCAATTTGAAATAAACCAACTTTAAACCAATTCAATATAAGGCAACTTTGAGAGAAATAAAAGCATCTGATGAGGAACCAAACCCTGGCGATATATTTCCAATGGATTTGGAACTAAAATGTGTTTCTCCCGGAAGACCTTCCGATTCGGTGGGACCTGGGAGAGAGAGAGAGAGAGAGAGAGAGAGAGAGAGAGAGAGAGAGAGAGAGAGAGAGAGAAAGCGTTGCCCAACGCCCTAACAAAAACGATTCGCAATCCCTTAATAAAACCGAACTGGCTTCTCCAACCCAATGGTCTATTTACTGTTTATCATCTTAATGGTCTGTTTACTTTTTACTCATCGCTTTTTTCATTCCTCTTCTGAGTCTGTTGACCCGAGAGATCATCGAGTGAGATGATGAGATGACGAGATAATGAGAGAATGAGAGAATCAGGTGGTGAGATAATTAATGATTCGAGGAATGAATTGACAGTAAGGTGAGGTAGGGAATTACGGCCGTGGTTCAGTTAGGAGTTTCCGATTTTTTTTTTTCGTTCGTTCTCTCTCTCTCTCTCTCTCTCTCTCTCTCTCTCTCTCTCTCTCTCTCAAAATCTTTTTCGTCCATTCTTTTCTCTCTCTCTCTCTGTCTCTCTCTTTTTCATTCATTTATTCTCTCTCTCTCTCTCTCTCTCAATCTTGTTCATCCATTCTCTCTCTCTCTCTCTCAATCTTTTTCATCCTCTCTCTCTCTCTCTCTCTCTCTCTCTTTTAATCTTTTTTACCCACTGTCTCTCTCTCACTTAAATTCTCTCTCCCTCTCTCACTTAAATTCTCTCATATCCTCTCTCTCTCTCTCTCTCTCTCTCTCTCTCTCTCTCTCTCTCTTCTCTCTCCTTCCCATCACCTTCTCTCTCTCTCTCTCTCTCTCTCTCTCTTACTCCCCCAACCCTTCTCTCCTCTCTCTCTCTCTCTCTCTCTCTCTCTCTCTCTCTCTCTCTCCCCTTTCTCAATTGTCAACTGTGTGTGTGTGTATGTGTAAACAAAGGGGTTGCCAGCTAGCTGATTTCCGCTAAGTGACCGTGTCACCATTTTTCGGCCTCCGGAAGTCATTTGTGGCCCGTTTTATTCACACAGGACTTTTTTTTTAACGGCTTCTTGGACACAGACAGAGCACAGACACAGACAGGACATGAACAAACAGACAGACACTCAAACAGACAGACATTTACAGCGCACAGACAGGCTTTATAAAAGGTCATTGGTTTTCAACCTGCGACGAAGAAATTGAGAGAGAGAACACTGACAGACGAACAGATCAGAACACAGAACACAGAACACAGAACACAGAACACAGACAGGGGGAGTGGGGGGGAGGGGGGGGTCAAGAACCAAGGCCTAACCTTGTAATACGAAAAACCCCAACTCCAAAATCCCACCGGAAAATATTCAGGACGATAAAAAAAAAACACTTCCAAAAATAAACTTTAAAAGGAAAAACCGACTCAAAATAAACACGAGAAGTAAAAGAGAAGCAGAGAGAGAGAGAGAGAGAGAGAAGAAGAAGAAGAAGAAGAAGTGGGCAGAAGAAACGGGAGCAGGAACGGCTGAAAAAGTGGAAAACTGTAGGCGCAAAAAATGGGCTTGGGTGAAAGAACGGTTTTGCCCGCGACAAAAATCAAATGAAATTTCTTTGTTGCTTTGAAATATCGAAAGAATTGGCGATAAAGATGGTGGACAAAGGAAGAGAGAGAGAGAGAGAGAGAGAGATTATATAGACATATATAGTGAGAGAGAGATAGGTAAGTAGAGAGAGAGAGAGATTACATAGACATATATAGTGAGAGAGAGATAGGTATGTAGAGAGAGAGAGAGAGAGAGAGAGAGAGAGAGAGAGAGAGAGAAATATGGAGCTAAGTTAGTATATGTGAATAAAGGTATGGTCTGAATAATAATAAATAATGAATAATAATAATAATAATAATAATAATAATAATAATAATATAATAATAATAATAATATAACAATATAATAATAATAATAATTATTATTATTATTATTATTATTATTATTATTATTATTATTATATCTATCAATAAATAAAAAAATATATATATATAATAAATACAATAGAAAAAAGATATATATATAAATAATATATATATATATATATATATATATATATATATATATATATATATATATATATATATATATATATATATATAAATATCACAAAAACGAGCAACCTATATTTGCATAAATTCAAAATACATCGAAATACAATTTATGAAAATTTATTATTGGATGTATTGGAATCTCACACATCACCGCACTGAATATATATATATATGTATATGAATTTGGACAGAATGGGTTCATTGGTTTTGAAGAATAATGAAAATGTATGCTGTATTTTTTCGAAATTAGAATTTGAGGTTTTTTTATCGGGAGTGGAAAGATTTCGGATTGGTAGGAGAATAGAAATGTTTATATATATATATATATATATATATATATATATATATATATATATATATATATATATATATATATATATATTAGGAGTCCATAAAAACGCCAAATTGTGGAAAATAAAAGCTATATTTCAAAGACCAAAATGTCTTTCTCCTCAGGCAAATGTATACATACATATATATATAATTATATTTTGGTGTAATGTTATTCGATATTAGATGATAATTGAGTAGAGAGAGAGAGAGAGAGATTGAGAGAGAGAGCTTCTTCCTACATAGAATCCAATAAAACAGAAACAAAATCCCCCTCAAACAACCAACTGAACGCGCCGGAACCTTGCTGTTTCCTGTAGGGAATCAGATAATTGCAAATACAAATCCCATGTGTTTATTGCAAACGAGGCTGCGTTCTTTAGCCCACAGCGGAGGGCAGAAAACCGTTCGGCCGTTGGAAGCTGAAAACGGCCTTGGAATGTCCATTCGTATATTAATTCTAGTTAGATTTGAAGTCCAAGGTCGTATTTACAGGGCAGAGGTCATATGGGGTCAAGATCTATGTCGGTTGCCGTAGCGGAAAACTGTTAGCTTAAACGCAAAAGCGCTATTCATTGAAAGTCTACTGGACGCGCCCCAAATTGCCAATATTAACGTGATTTCCCCAGAGGTCTTTTCTAAAAGCGTTTTGACGGGGTATTGGTGGTCCCTTATAACAATCAGTGATGTTTCTCGGTTTCTAAATGCGGAGAGCAGTGGTGTCTCTCTCCGAGAGAGAGAGAGAGAGAGAGAGAGAGAGAGAGAGAGAGAGAGAGAGAGAGATGAAATGAATAGCTGTAATTTGTCCTTGCTAGCTCAGATGCCTCGTGGAGTTTATCTAAAGGAACTTTAAAACTGTTTTAAAGTGTTTTAAAGTGTTCTGACAAACCCTCTCAGGTTCTTTCAGGTTTCTTCAAAGATATTCAGTCGTATTTTTAAGTGTTTAAAGTGTTCATAAGTGACGAAACAAAAATACTAAATATTAAATTTTTCCTGAAAAGAGATTTTGAAGTGTCCACAAGTGTCAAGTGCTTTTAGTATATTTTTAAGATTTGTATAAAAATATTAAAGTGTCCCCAAGTGTTCTTGAATATTCAAAGTGTTATTAAGTGTATTCTAAAGATTTTTTAAATAAATTTAGTTTTTCTAAATGTTGGCAAGTGTTGAAGTTATATTCAAGTGTTTGTTGAAAGATATTTCTAAGTGTCATCAAGTGTTTAAAAGTACTTTTTAAGAGAGAGAGAGAGAGAGAGAGAGAGAGAGAGAGAGAGAGAGAGAGAGAGAGAGCTCTATTTGATCTAACAATAGAGAGAAAAAGTTTATAATCATCAAGAGAGAGAGAGAGAGAGAGAGCCCTCAATATCTACCCCCATCTACTCTCATCTACTTATCTACCACAGGTAGGCGGGGTCATCAACAACACAGGTCACAGCGTCGTCCTGACCTTGGAGGGGTCAATCAACATTACAGGTGGACCTCTGTCCTACAGATACCAGGTGAGATTTTTGGAGGATTTTTTAAGGATTTTGTTTCCATTTGAATCCTCAGTCAGGTGTCATTCCTGTATAATAGACCATGCTGGAAGGATTATTTTATATATTATTTAATTTTTATGAAGGATTTTCAGATCCTGTTGCCTTATCCTATTTGAATTTTTACGCTTGAGTGTAGGATTTCTCAGAGGGATTAATCCTATTTAACAGATCCTATAGGTAGGATTTAATATATTTAATTTTTTTGAAGGTCAACTGAAGGATTTTTCAGACCCTGTTGTCATATCCTATTTAAATTTTTACTCTTGAGTGTAGGATTTCTCAGGGATTAATCCTATTTAACAGATCCTATGATAGGATTTCTTAATATTTTTAATTTTTATGAAGGTCAGCTGAAGGATTTTTCAGATCCTGTCATCAGATCCTATTTAAATCCTAAATCTTAAATGAAAGATTTCTCAGGGTTAATCCTATTTCCTTCCTGGAGGATGACGAAACCCTTCCTGGAATCCTACTTGACCTTAGGATGATTCAGGAGGACTTAGAAGGATCCCTGTCGTCCTAATGACACCCTAAAGGACTCAGGATGGATTCCTGAACTCCTAAATATACTCCTCTCATTCCTAAATCATTCTCCCATCCTATTTCAATCCTGAAGCCTTTCCTGGAATCCTACTTGATCTTAGGATGACT